>NC_056579.1:18833828-19001328 GCF_018340385.1 Cyprinus carpio | reverse complement strand
ATTAATATTAATAATATTATAAGTATGTTTATTACAAGGAATACCTAAAATGCAACATTTAATTTTATAATATATGCAACAGTGTCCCCAATCTTTCTATCCACTAACTGTTCCTTGGCCTGAAAAAGTTTAAAGACCACTGCTCTGTTGCACTTCAAACTAAATCAAATGTATTATATTGTATACTTTATATAAAATGTATGCCTACATATCTATTCAGTATCAGTTAAAGGAACAGTTCACCCAAAAATGGAAATTCTGTCATCATTTACTCACCCTCATGTCATTCCAAACCTGTATGAGTTGCTTTCTTATGTTGAACATGAAAGAAGATATTTTGAAGATTGCTGGTAATCAAACAGTTTGTGGTTGCCATTGACTTCCATAGTAGGAAAAAAAAATACTATGGAAGTCAATGGCAACCACAAACAGTTTGATTACCAGCAATCTTCAAAATATCTTCTTTCATATTCAACATAAGAAAGCAACTCATACAGGATTGGAACGACATGAGGGTGAGTAAATGTGACAGAATTTTCATTTTTGGGTGAACTATCCCTTTAACTGAGAATTCTAAAACTTCTGAGAAGTTCTTACAATTAAATTTTTTCAAAGCAAACCTTTTTGAAAGTTATTTATTTAACCTTTTGTCATTGTCTAAAACACAAAAAAAAAAAAAAAATTCACTTCTTTTTAGCGCATATTGTGTAGACTCACTCCAATACATCTTTGTTGAACTGTTTCTGTCTGTTTCCAAGGAACTCTCCAATCATCTGGCGACTCAGGCCTTTCCTTTCCAGTATAAAGCGAGCGATGCCCACTGGTGTGTCTGACACAAAGCCCTTCTCAATCAGGTACTGAATACCCTTTTCTGGTTTCCTACAGTCCAAAAACATCAGTACAGTTTAATCTGGGTTCAGTCAGATGCATTCAGTTTCATAGTCATTGTCACTGGCATTCTATTATGTTAAGTTGTGGGATTGTTATATTTAAAGGCACTGTTTAATTATTTTCTTACTTGTTGAAGAGGTTGAGTCCGATGCGATATTGTCTTCTCTGAACTACATCGTTGTTAAAGGCAGGAGAGTCCCAGCTGTGACGACTTTCTCTCTGGTAGGTCTGTTTTCCTAATGGGGGCAAGGGCTCCCGCAGACTGTCCCTTGAAGAGGAGCCTGAGCTGCAATTAATAGTCTCATTAGAGTTTGTGGTGGAGTTCAGTGAGTCATTATCACCATCCGAGCAGCACTGCTGCTCCAAGCCACCAGGAGGCAGTGGTGCTGAAGAGGAGGATGAGAGCGGTGTGGTTGGGGGCTGTTGAGGAGAGGAGGAGGATGAAGGGGTGTCGGGGTACTGGTGATGGTGGTGGTGGTGATGGTGATGATGGTGAGCCATGTGGTGCGGGATGTGCGATGGTATCGATCGGTTAGCTGGACGTGTTTGACCTTGTGCAGCTGTTGAGGATGTTGAACGAGCATTAGGGTTGTGTTTCAGTGTCCCTTGAGGTGACCCTCCCGCTGAGTCCTGCTCAAAGACTAGTTGTCTGCTAAGGGAGCCTCGGTCCGAGCGGTCACTCATGTCCACTGAGCTGTCACTAGGTGGTTCAATCGTAAGTAACGGTAAGTGCCCCCCCGTAAACGGTAATCACGGCACTCTGTGCAAGGTGTGCTTCGGCGGCTATTGCTGCTTCCTCCTCCTTCTGTGTCACGGCTGTCTTCCCTACCACCTACTCCACTTCCAACACCCCCCCAGAACTCAGTGTCTGTGCTGCTAGGGGCCCGGTCTAGAGAAAGCGGGGAGGAAGGTAGTCCGTCATCCATGTAAAGCGTGACATCACTGTAGGAGGTGGCTGTGCTATCTTCATGCATGCTCAAGCCCCCTGTACCTCCTCGATCCCTGTCTCCAAGACCTCTCCGTAACGATGCATGGCTATTGCTGCTCCATATGCACTCACCAAAGTCATCCACAACACCACCTCCATCCCCTATACCTTCCTGGGAATCATCTCGGCGTGGTCGACATGTTAGGGCATCATCAATAGAGTCGGCCAAGGACTTCACCTTGAGTACAAAGAAACAGACACTGTCAGACAAACCATACAAAATTTTTCATTTTAGGGTTACAACAGTTTGTCACTGTGGCAGTACCCTTAAAGGTACAACTTTGTACATTATATCCCCCTGAATGGTGCATATTAGTACCTTAGAGTAGTAGTATGTACCCTTTTAGTACTACTGTGAACCTTTTAGGGGTAAATAAAGTTGTACCTTTAAGGGTACTGCCCCAGGGACAAGTTGTTATACCAATAAAGGTACTGCGCAATTTTTCCAAGGGTAAAGGAACCATAGGATAGGCACTTTTCCATAGCATTATCTGGCCATGAAAATCTTACTGTGATACAAGACAATTTAAACAGTCTGTTTACATAAGGTATACAGACGAGGTATGAGGACACTACCCCACTGAAAAAAACCAACAGGTCAGGCAAGTACGCAGAACTTTTACCAGCAGTCTTTATGTTGAATCTAGCTAAGAATCTTGTTGTTTAAGCTAGCTATGAAGCCTGTACATAAGGATCCAATGTTGGGGGCAGTCCTGATACAGTCAAACTGAGTACCAACTTGTTTTGAGAAGGAGTCCTCCAGATGGGTGTATTCCGGTCGTGATGGGGAGCTTGGCTCTGTGGTGCAGGTAGGAGAATGCGGAGGACCCATTCCTGGACTGTGACTGTAGTGAGTCGGGGTGGGAGGTTGAGGATGTCGGTCATCAAACGAATACTGCAGTCGCATGTTGGAAAGGATGATGCGCCGTGTCATGCGGCTCTCAGAAGCTGAGCTGCGCAGGCGCTCAAAGTTCTTATTCATGCGATATTGACGGAATGCTGTCTGGATGGTGCGTGCTGCTCGTCTACTCACGAAGTAACCTCCATATTTCTTCTCCAGCATCTCCACCTGCACAGCAGCAGCTTCATCAGTTATATTTGCTTCAAAAGAATGTGATCATAATGAATCATGATTATTTGTTTTCATGCCATACCTTCTTGTCTTGTAGGTCTGTAGAGAGTTCATAACTGTCTGATAGGGCTTTGCACCTCTTGTTTTCTTCTTCCTCTTGTTTACGTAGGGCCAGGCTAGCTGGTTGGTTGCGTGTACGCTGTGCCCAGGCAAGGCTGGCTGGGCTTGGAGGTGGCACAAAAGGCACCCGAGGGCCTGGGGGGCCACAGCTGTTGTCCCTGTAACGGTCAGAGCTGTTCACGTAAGGAGATTTACTGCTGGAACTGTCTGAAAAGGGACGTGAAGCTGAACTCTGGGTTTCCTCCTCACTGAAAGGGGTGGGTGAGAGAGAGAGGAAAAGACAGAGGAAAGAGAGAGAGATAATAATTCTAAAACGCCCCCATAATGAGAGGATAAGATAAAAATCTCAAGCAACACAGGAATTCATGACTTTATTCATTTTCTACTGACTTAGCATTTTGACTTTCAAGAAAGCTTTAAACAGGGCTAATGTCCTAAACAAGCCTCAGGCTTTCCCAGAATTATCACACTAGGAAAATTAGAACAATTCTAGTTATACTTAAGATTTGTAACTAGAGAGTATAATGCAATTCGATGCCTTAATAAGAGCTTGGTTTACTGTATCAAAAATCATAGTTTATATTTAAACATTCTATTATAACTCCAAAATTCATCAGTATGTACTATCTGAAACTTTAATGAAACTTGAAATGCAGTAGTAAATTTCCTGTCAAATCAACTTCTGTTTTTGACTTCTGTACCTGCATCTGTTTTTACCTCACCTCTATACTATTGACACATCTTCATATTCTGTTCACCACACAACAGGTCTCATCCTTAATGACTTTAGTCTTCCGCTGCCATAAGTGACTCACTTATCCTGCAGGGTACCATCAGAGCAAGTGTTCGACTGATACACACACCACCAAACATACACAGCACACATAATGACATCAATTATGCAATCTCCAAAAGTACCAAAGTATAACACAAAATAGTACCATGTTTTCTGTAGAAAATGCAAGTGGTGCTTTCCAGTCCAAAACTCACCAACATGATACTAAGGTGCTCTTTGTGGTTTCCAGAGAATTTCTTTGTGGTGGCTAAAGTATTCTGAATGGTTGTTAGCACATTGCTATGTGGTTTGATTGCTAGGATGTTCTGGGTGGTTGCTATGTGCCTGCTTATAACGTTTGCTTGATATGACTCACATCCTGCCAATTTAATATAATTTAATAGGGGTTTTTTCATGCATTTTTTTCATCTACCAGGCAAAAGCTGTAATTCCAGTTGCTTGGAAAAGTAATAACATACCACACAATTTGAGGTATCATTTATGCCGGTAGCACAAACAAGTTACACACTGACGTTTAATACTTTGTGTTAAGAATTTGCAAACACCACTGCATAAGAAATTACAGAAGAAGAACAAACAGTCTATTGACACAGGAGCATGGTTTACAGGGTCAGAGGTGTTGACCCTTTGGTTTGCTATAGGAAACACAACAGCATGTGATCTGAACTCATAATCCTGACACAGCTTTCTGACAGGACAGTGTGTGGGCTCTTCTGAATCACTGCAGGCAACTTCCTGTTCTGTATGACTAAGTCAGAGGAGGTTATTGAAGGAAAGATATTATCATATAATGCTAATGTACTACAATTTAGACGTCTTACGAAACTATTCTCATTTTGGTTAAATGATTTTTCACTCTCTCAAGGCCCACACAAAGACACTTACTTGCATGCATACAATCTTTGTTTTGCTGTTTATCACATGTAACAACAGGTAATCACTACACACCTGTCCAGAAAGGGCCAGTAATACAAAAGCTCAATACCCTCCTGTTGCCTTCTATTGTATGTAGGAAAACAGAAAGTTGACAGGCTTTTAACACAACAGCAGATGTTAGGGTTAAATTAAAAGAGGAAACTTTAACTGTACACTTACCACATTTACTAAAAAGACCCAAATAAAAATCCACGCACATGAACATTCACCCTGAGAAGGAGAGGAGGTTTCGCTTCCTTTAAATCCAAGTTTGGCAAGGAGTCGCTGAAACCTCCTGGAATTCACCAAGTGCTGAACTTTGTGGCTTTAGAGTCGTTCTGCCGTTATGACCGACTGTCAGCAGGTCACCAACACATAGTCACATGGCAGTGCTTAAACCCTCCCTCCTCCTATTCTCTCTCCCTCTCTTTATTTACATTACACAAAGTGCACTGGTGTAGTTCACTCAAGGCAGTAGCTCGGAAAGAGTGACCGGATATGTTACTGAGGCTGGAATTTCTGGCCAGTCAGCTTAAGGATCTCCTGCAATGCTTGTATTTGTCATCTTCTTTATATTTTAGAATAGTTTTTCACACAGGTGTGTGTGTTAACTGTCTATGACGGTCATAAAAAGCAGTGTCTCTCTCTCTCTGTTGTGCTGGTCTGTTGTATTTTCTACCCCTAATATGGTTGGTTTCCTGTATTTGTATGGAATGGACAAAAGATTGAAGGGGGGGAGGAAGATACAGCAATTGACTTTTGAGCTGTGCTGTGGCAGCTGTACCCATAGGAAAGCTAAATCATAAATGAGATCTCTTTAATGTCTTAATTGTGTCTCCTAGTTGCAATGAGATCAAATAAGAACCAGCTATTAATAGTTTTTTTTTTTTCTCTTGAGAAAAACACCCCAGTAACCTTGCGTTTAAGAAGAAATGTCAGAAATGTCTCAAAACTCAAACATTTCCCATATTCATAATCATCTAAGCCAAGCAATAAAAACTAATTTTATAGCATTCACTTTAGAACAAGAATCATCATAGTTCAAACATGAAAATTCTCTTATTATTTACTCATTATTTACATAGTTTTTCTGTGCACTATCCAGCACTCCAGTTCAGAAGGTGGTGGAAATACACCTTTTACATTGGTACATAGAAATTACAGAATCAGGTAAAAATTCTGCCACCTACTGGACTGGAGAGCAATGGTGGCCACTACAATTGTACTATTAAACTTAAGCCACATGCACTTTTTAGTCGACAGTTCTGCATGCTTTATTAGGCATTTAAGCACAATGTACAGTCATTAAATTATATCCTTTTGTGTTCCATGGAAGACAGAAGATCATACATGTTTTGGAATGACGAGAGTAGAAATAAATGACACAACTTTTGTTTTAGCCTGTCAATATCTGGTCAGCTATCTGAAAACAAATTCTACTTTTACTATCAACGATAAATTTATTTATTCAAGCATTTGCAATGATGCAATTGTTTTCTTTGCAAATATTGTTTGCTAGATGGCATCATATCTCCACGGTCTGAAAAGTGCAGTTGATACTCTACAGCTATAACTGCTCAAACATATTAGATATAGGCTACTTTACATAAGCAAATGGACTAGATTCAAAGTTGCTTTAACTGGGAGTCTATTGGCATTATCACTGTTTTCTAGTTATAGCTGTCTAGTAACTTGAAACCTTCAATTGCATGAAAGGAAATCCCATTAACATCCTCTGAATTAAAGCTACCAGTGATATCACAGAAGTTTGAGCAACCATATAGCAATGCACTAAAATCTGTTTTACTTTAATACTGGTTTGGAAGTTGGCCGTAGCTTAATTTAGCCCTTCACTGCAGCATGATGTAGAAATGCAATCTGGAATCTGCTGCCTAATGACAAACCTGTAGTGCTGATTTATTCTGGGAATACTGCTGTAACATCTGCTCATAAAATTGTCGTCTTGCATCTCACATCTTCCATTTCCCCATTCCTCCCACTCCTCCTACCCACTCTCTCTCACACACATGTAGGAGTGAGGGAGGTTGGGTTGCTTAGTGACAGTTGCCATGAGACCACCGTGGGAGGTGAGGCAGTCATTAGAAAGAGTGTTGCTATAGATACAGAGCACTAATACAGTAACCGTGGGTGTTGCTGGATAAGTTGCAGGTTGTAAGATTGTAGGACTTTGAATGTTACAATAGATATATAATACATACTACTTATATATATATTTATAGGTATCTATCTAAACCAGCTTTCCATTGCATAACATCTTTATAGTGGAAAAAGGTTCTTGAAAAAAATGGTTCTTTTAAGAACTGTTCACTGAAAGGCTCTGGGGAACCAAAAATGGCTCTTCTATTGCATCACTCTGAAAATCCCCTTTAGGAAACTTTATTTTTAAAAGTGTATTCAAATATACCGACAGCCTTCAAAACAAGAAGTGCATGAAGTATATGTGGAATATAGCATTCATCAATATTTAAATATAGCTAAAACGTATCAATTTTAGTAAAAAAAAAAGAAAAACATTTAACCTTTCTTGTCAAACCATTTTTTGTATAACTGTAGAAAGAGAAAAACTTGGATTAGAAATGACAAAAAATAATTAATAATAATAATAATTATTATTATTATTAATCTGGTGGTGTGGCTAGCAGTGTTGCCAGATCACACTAGAACAACAAGCATCTTATCCGTACAAACTACATCTAAAAATAAAATCCCTCAAAAATAATTCAAATATTATATGACTGTCCTTATAAATAAATTAATATATTTCTGGCTTTTGGTGTAGGAGAGGGACTGGGAAAGGCTATAAGAGGACTAATGGTATTATGTCTTGAACAGTAGGTGGGCCAAGCACTAACCCAGATATGTGTCTGTTGTGGAAATAAGCCCAAAAAACACATCCCACTACTGGCCATATTTAGAAACAACTTCAAGAAAGAAGAAGCCCAAAGTGGCTTATATTTAGAGGACATGGCAACACTGGTAGTTAGGCAAGTTTGTTGTTTTAAGCCTATTACATTTACTAAATCACCCACATCCACAGTATAAGGTGGAATAGGTTATTCATTTTTAAAACCAGTGAAATGTCAGAACATCATAAGAGGTTTATCTTTATTCTTGCTTTCAGTTAAGGAGTAAGCAGTTCGGCCCTGTCAGGTGCTTGTTAAACAGACAGGAATGTTGCAGTAACTTGCTGAGCAGGTTGCATCAGAAACATAATATGTCCAATTAAACTTTTATAAGAACTAAATGCTCAGCATATTTTATTCTGCAAATAAATTCACAGGCACCAGAGCCGGTTTATATTCAGCAGCCCCAAGAGGAACTTGAACACTTAAGACAAACTTAAAAAAGGACAAACTAAGTGACATTTATGTAAAGAAAGACAGCATAAATAGACCTTTCAAAACAAACATTTAAAGGGACAGTTCACCCAAAAATGAAAATTCTGTCATCATTTACTCACCCTCAAGTTGTTCCAAACCTGAGTTTCCTTTTTCTGTTGAACACAAAAGATATTTGGAAGAATGTGTGTAACCAAACAGTCGACTGTAGCCATTGACTGTTCATAGTATGGAAAGAAAAATACTATTAAAGTCAGTGGTTACCAGCAACGTTTTGCTTACCAACATTCTTCAAAATATCTTCTTTTGTGTTCAACAGAAGAAGGAAAGTCATACAGGTTTGGAACAACCATGCAGTTGAGTAAATCATGACAGAATTTTTGATTTTGGGTGAACTATCCCTTTAACAAAAAATCTAACTATAAAACAAATATGTTGATCAATTTGAATACGTTTTCGGGCACTTTTTGACTGTGAAATTATAAGAGAAAAGGTCTAAAATAATTTATTTGTGGATGCCATTTAGTTTGAAAAAACTTTTTAGGCCATTTTTTAGTCGTGTAAAAAAAAATAGCACTAATACAAACTGCTATATATATATAACATTGTGTAGAAGCTTCCGGAAGCTTTCTCCAAATACTGTCATATTAATTCAGCGGCAGGTCAGCTCACCAGAAACATGAAAGGCATCCCTTCTAATAATGAGCTCTAATTGCTGTGTAATATGGGTGAGACTGTGGGCTGTGATCTGCATTCATTGTCTTCAATCACCTTGATGTAATTAGTCTTTAATTATATTTTAATGGGTGGGAAGACACCTTTTAACAGTGCTTTATTTCAGCACTCTGAGCAAGCGTCAATAACAAGCTTAACATCAGAAATATTTCACTAATGTGCTATGTTGACAGCTATGATTGAAAGACGGACATGCCACACATTTGCCCTGCATACAAAATTTAGAAGAAACGTTTGTGTTTTTTATATTATTTTTACACCATTGGTACCAGGTGAAAACTGTGATTTGTCTCATTGGCCCTTGGCTCATTGGTCTCACAGAGCTCTTCTTTAGCAGACACAGATGGTTAATTGTGTCACTAAAACTAACATGATTCACCAAAAGCATCTGTAATAAAGATTAACTTCAAAAAGTTAAACTCCTCTTTTACCCCTTGATGCAAAGTGGGAGTGCAAAAACAAAGCCAAGAAACGCTCATTAGATGCTTATAGGGTTTAAAAAATAAATGAACAAGGGCCCATTTCAGTCCATTAAGCATGACATGGCCTGAAGAGAGTGCTGTAGTGGTTTCAGGACAAGTGTCTGAATGTCCTCAAGAGGCCCAATCAAAGACAGAAAAGTTCCAGAAAGACCTTCCTAACAGTCTTACAAGGAATAATGGGAGAAACTGACCAAATACTGAGCTGGCTGACACTTCCTCATGTCAACCAAAGAAGGTTCTAGAAAGTATTGAATAAAAGGTTGTACATCCATATGTTTCTTTTTCTTCTCTTTTAAAAAAAAAATGCTTAAAATGTTGTAACCTTTTCAGTCTGTGGTGATATGATAAAATAAATAAGCAAAGCAAAGATTGTGGAAAAAACTGAAAGTGTCTTAATAATTTCTGGTAGTTGTGTAGCTTCATAGTGTCAAAGGGGGTGTGATGAAATAATTATTAAAGAAAATCAGCATGATATTAAGGCAAACACCAGGAAACAGCTGTCACGACCAGCTTAAAAAGAGGATCAAATTTAGCCCTTTTAACGTCACCGATTTCAGATTCTCGAGCCAGTATGTAATCAGTGCTATACAGGCATGCTAATCCATGTTGTCCACAGAGATGAAAAGCTGTTTGATACACCACACACAAACACAGCAGAGTGGGTAAACGCAGTGAAGTGTTTCAGCTGCCGTTCCAATATTTTCATTACTGTCTGACTGACTGACTCCCGACAGAATATTTTCTTTTTCCTTTTTTAAATGATGCACAGGCCGGCTACAGATGGAGCATTTCAAGGCTAAAAGTTAATTGCCACATATACATTACATACATGTGACGTGAAATGATTATCCTTATAGTTCCTTGTCCCACAAAGCAACAAAAATAGAACCAACTATGAATTAAGGACATACACACATAATAAAATGTAATATAATAACCTGTCAAGAAATGAGATGTGACCAGAATATAGAAGTGCAAATAAAATATAACAGAGATTCTTATGCAAAATATACAAAAATACAAAGACAAAATAACTGAATATAAAAACGGCTCTCAATATATCTGGAGTCTAAGGGTATTTTTGATAAAAATAAAATTCAAAATCTAAAACATAATAAAAATTCATATTTTTTATTCATTAATCAATAATTTATAACAAAAAAAAAAAAAATAACAGATATTTTAAAAAATATTTTGAAAATTTCAAATCATTTAATTTAATTATTTTTTTGGACCCTACTGACCTTCATGGACAAAACATGGACAAAAACAACAATGCTGTTGCACAATATATGTCAAAATATTCTTTAAAATGTCTTCCTTTGCATTCCACAGATTAAAGAAAGTCAAACAGGTTTGGAACAACATAAAGGAGAGTAAATGATGAGATTTTTTTTTGTGTGTGTGAACTTTCTGTTTAAGAAAGATATTTATTTAGATAAAACACATCACTTTCCTCATAAATCCTCTTGACATGATTAAATAAAATACTATATACGCATCTAAACACAACCACCATAAGTTTCCCTGTACGAGCTGAGCCGGCAAGCAATCCCACAATCCATTTGACCAGAGCTACACCCGAGGGTCTGTGTATTAATAAAGCGCTTACCTCTTCTCTTTTCCAGCATACACTCTATCCTGTCAGACAGGTCCCATACTGGTGATTATTCCTCATCCATCCTCAAAGCTCATAAACACTATTTTCCTCCCTCTCCTTATATTCCCCCCCTGCACACACACAGCTCAGGGTCTCAAAGGAGCTCCTGCCATCTCTTCATGACACACAGCCAAACACAAAAGACACTTTCACTTGTTTTTCTCTGCTCTACCTAAAACATGTTCAGCTGATCTGTAGCTGCTGGCAATAATGAGCATACAGTCAGTAAATGCATTCAAATCACTTGCATTATATGGCAGGAAATAATGGTCCTAAAAATAAAAAGACCAAAGTGCAAATATGACCACATCATTTCCTCCTCTTTGACACAATAACGACATTCACAAACAAAAACATAGAAAAGCAGACACCCGAGTTTCACACTTAAACTCTATATATTTGCCTAGAGCAGGAACAACTACAGTAACTTGAACTTCAGACATAAAACTTGTTCTGCCTTTACTAATATGTCTAATACTTCTTTATAACTTTTACACTGATATCAATAATCCACAAACTCTTTTGTGCGATGGACACTGAGGACAATATTGTATATGACAATCATAACAACACTTACCGTGTTGCTGCAGAGACAGTCAGCCATTCACACTGATCCTATGTGACACAACCGCACCTTCATACAAACACACATACTGCAGAGTTGAATGACTACATTTCTGACAGTCTTTTGACAGCTCAAGCGCAGGGAAAAAACTGTGTGTATAAATATAGCTGCCTGATGGACGTATGGTGATTAATTCTGCAATATTAACACCTACAGAACTGAGGAAAGAGTGGGGGGCAAATGCTAGAAAGAGGCGAGGAATGGTTTCATTTCATACGTGCATTCCTGAACAGCATCCGTGCAGTCAAAAAGGGGGTGGGGCAAAGTTCATGTGCTTCAGGAACAAAGCTGGTGAAAGATTCAGATAAACACAGAGTTTTCAATCATCACGTTTATTCATATCTACAGCATGTGCGAGTTTCATTTCAATGATAGCGCCTTGTTCTCATTTTGTAAATACAAGTTCTAGTTGCTATGTGAGAATCTCATTTGATAGTGTGCTGCTGTTCCTTTAAATATATATATATATATATATATATATATATGTATATATATATATATATATATATATATATATATATATATATATGCATATCATTAAATATGTATGTCATTAAAATGTCAACTGGATGTACTATTGTACATCAGTCATTCTCAGGAAATACTGCCATTGTGTCACTATGACTTCAGTCACATTAACCAAATTTACGGTAAGGTCTATTGTCTATTTTCAATAGTGTAGCAAAGTATGAAGCACAGCTCGCACAGAAGTCACCTTCAAAACAAGCAGCTTTCTGCTGGCCAAAGGAACACATTTAGGTTATAAAAAATGTTGTAACAATGATTTGAAATGTCCAGGTTTTTTTTTTTTTTTTTTTTTTTTTTTTTTTTTGTGATTATTATGTAATTTAAAGATTAGAAAAAAATTTCTGACAACATTCTGCTAATTTTATTTTTGTCCAAAATGTAACGTTATTTGAATATTTATTTTTAATATTTTAAGAATGTTTTCTCTTAACATTATGAGAACACTATATAAATCATATACTAATGAAGTCATAAGAATGTTCCATAAACATTACTTTAAAAATGTTTTGTCCTAATATACATAACTATTAGTGTATATAAATGTTAGTGAAAGTTGTGAGAATGTTTCCTGTTAGCTGGGTTGAACACTTTTATAAAATCTACAAGTGAAAATCTTTCGTCCTCATATAAAATTCATGTGGATACCTTTGACCAATGACTGGATTTTGCCTACAAAAATTTGCCAAATGGCAAATTTTACCAACAATGGTAAATGTGACAGCAGATTTATAATACTATTGATAAAAATTTTATGTGTAATGCAAAAAATAATAATAATAAAAATAATAATAATTAAATAAATAAATAAATAAATAAATAAATAAATAAATAAATAAATAAATAAAATAAATAAATAAATTTATTTGAACATCAGCTCATAAAATTGTTCAGTTGTGCCATTTTCTGATCACCACTTCTGCTATATATATATATATATATATATTTTTTTTTTCAAGCTAAAATGGCAGCATGTCCTGATAATGACTGACTTTATTCATAGTGGCACATTCAGCTCTAATATATGCCTCCTACAAGAGAAAACAACAAGAGTAAACATTAATTATGAACAATAGGTTGACACAGTGAACACAAATTCAGCAAACACAGTGACATTTGGGATACTATTCATTTACAAAAAAAAAAGGTTCTCAATTAACAGTGTCTGAAATGTGGATTAAATTATATTAAAATGTCATCATAGAAAGGAAAGATTAAAGATTATTATATCACAGTATAGTCAGCAGATAGTATAGACGTTTTATAATGCTAAGCAAATTTAAAGACATCTCACATGGCTGCAAAGTCACTGTATCTTTGTTCAGTGTTCATTTAAACATAAAGCAGCTTTTATTTTAGAGAAACATTACTGACTATACCTGATATTTCTGTACAGAGAAATATAGAAGTACACTAATAATAGAGGCTAACAGACACGCAAAGTACTGTTCTCCTATTTATGCATCAGTGTCATTGTCCCCAACTGAAAACACCATTCATTTATTGATTGATTTGATTATGAAGTTTTCAAATGACTTAACAAACATATATAACAGCAGTTAATCGAGACTAGACAAGCTATTCAACATGCAATTACAAAAATTGTGCCAAAAGAATCAAAGAGTCCTGTTATTACAGAGTGCAACCAACTAATGTCAATCAAGCCGTTCCACTCATGCTGATTGGCTGCAGGTTAGCGAGAGGAGGGGCTACTGCACCCGGAGGCGGTGCAACAGAACTGATGGACAGAATCAGTCTCGCCCTCCTCCTTCTCCTCCTCCTCACTAACGATGAGGGACAAGAGGGTCAGAGAGTTGAAAGAGAGAGATACAGCGACAGAAAGTCAGAAAAAGAGGGATGAAAACACATAAAGAACTTGAAAAAAACAGATACAAAATTATTGAGTTTAATTTGATCTACCTGAAATGAACTTAGAGAAAGTACTACACCATTGATATGTTAGATTCACAGTGCTCAGACAGACTGCTTTGCTCAAATGTGTCCACTAGATGGCAAACTCAACACATTCCACTAGTTGCTAAATCACCACAAAACTTTTAGCCTGATTGGAAAATGTATAGTTTGTCTGTATAAACATCCAGTTCCTTGCTACTGTTTAGCTAAACTGTATAAACATTACAGTGACTGTAAGCGCCATTTTTAATTTGATGCAAATGAAAAGGTTATGAGGGGCCTTTTTTTTCTTTAAGGTTTTTTTTTTTATTTTTTTTTTTTTTTACATATTTTTAATGCTTCATTTTCATTAAAGATGAAGTGTGTAATTCATGTAGCATCACCAAACAGGTTTCCAAACAAATAGCTCCACCCCTAACTCACATCACTGGTTGAGCTGCTGTGGTGCTGACCCGATTCCTGAGTAATTCTTGATTACTCTCAAGGTTTTATACCTTTAAGTTTTTTTTTTTATTATTTTTTTTTTAGAAAAGTCAACAAAAATGGCTTATTTGTATGCATTTTAGGATCAAGGACATTTTTAAATTTCTCATTTTCATTTAGTTTAAAAAAAAAAAAAAAACTAGATAGACATATAAAAAAATCCAATTAAAATTAAAAAATAAAATAAAAAAACACCACTCCCTGGCCATGAATTACATGAATTATGAGAACAGAGATTCTGGGATCTTCTACACCCCCCTTCTTTGGTTTGCCTCAAGTACTGAAAATAATATTGTGAGAGACTAATTAAAAATGCACTCAATTACAGTATTAAGCTTACAGACAAATACTACTGATGCTCAGAATAAAGGCAATCTGTAATAAAAAAGGAAAACACACTATGTGACTGTTTTTAATAATTTGTATAAATTAAATGTATTTTACATTGAACTAATTGGTTAACTACTTCATTTTGTTATCCAAATGCAGTGTACTGTATGTACACCTTGAACACAATACATTTGACTGTTTTAAGCAACATCAGTGCATGGCTGGAAGCAGCTGTACAGTTTTTCATAGCAGCTAACATCTTAAAAATACACTTGAAATCACTTTCATGAAAATCTTCGTCAGAACGACTTTATGAGCACTTTACACAAAAAGTCTTCTCGTTTCATGAATGAGGCCAACTGAGCAGACTGTAGCTCAATCCATCACATCGTTTTTCATTCGCATCGAATTAAATGGCTCAAACCTCTGAGTGAATCACACTCAGAATGATACTAAATTGAATTAAAGAGTGAAACATGACGATATTAGAGTGAAGGAAATCGGAAAGTGAGAGAGTCTGTCAGAGTCTAAAGTAATGAGGTTGCTTTTATTTTGGGAGGCATTCCGCCAGCAGACGTGTGCACAAGGCTTTAAATGGCACAGTTGAGGAAAAGAGGATAGAGAGCGACAGATCAAGTTCACACGCTCTATGTCTGTCTCTTCTTTTACTCTCTCTCTCTCTCAATCATGGCTGTTCTGTGAGGCTTAAACTGAGCCAGCCATGTTTGATCCTGCGTACACACAGAGTTAGTGAGACGCTGGAGGAAGAGTGAGAGCGAGTGAGGGACACTGGTGGACAAGGACAGAGAAATAAATGAAGAATTGATGGGGGATGAGATGAAAGTTGTAGCAACTGTATGTGGCAGGCATCCGTCAAACCGTAAGACATTAATTGGTACCTCTCACTTCCTCAAGCGTCTGTCTGACGAGCCTCATCTAGCATCTTCTCTGACAGTGCTAAGTGATCACTTCCTCCTCCACAGTCCCTGAAGTGTCCTTCTCTCAACACTTCACAGTGAGGGCAAGAGGAAGGACACGGCAACAACAAAATGTGGCACACCAGGTGAGGGCAGCAGGTCAAAGGTCAGAAGGTGAGGGGCAGTGTGGAGTGCACAGACATGCACAGACGTGTAGGAGAAGTGTTGGTGAATCAACAGATTGCAAGACAGTGGAAAGCATTACACCATGTCCTAACATCCTTAGGCAGGATGTTTTAAAGCAACAAGTGATAAATCCCATCTCTTCCATATTAACCCTTACTGATTCCATATATACACTACCATTTAAAAATCTGGAGTTGGTAATGATTTTTGTTTGTACTCAACATGGACTTTTGAGCAATGCAATTTCAGAAAAAGGGTACAAAGTTGTCACTGGAGTGGTACCTTAAGGTACAAAAGCTAAACGTTACATCTTTGTACCTTATTTACCCCTAAATGGAACATATAAGTGTCTTATAATACATATTAGTACCTTTTGAAAGGGTACCACCCTTTTTTCTGAGAGTATGGAATATGTTCAGACCGGCTGTGATTTCTGTGAGGACAGAAAAATACTTGATAATGGACACGTTGCATCACACGCAGTGCAAAGTAGTGTTCACAATGACAGCATTTTGCAGCAAAACGTTTATATTTTAATGAGAGCTGGTGATTTTTTTTTTTTTTTCACTTTTATTTATAGGACATTGTGCAGACAGGAAAGTAGTGGTAAGAGAGGAGTGGGGTCAGGACATGAACCAGGTCAGACTCAAAACTGGGCCCTTGAGAGCCAACAGCTCACATAAGTTCAGTGTAGTTTAACTTGCAAATGAGCGGTGATGAAGTCACCAATGGGAGGTGGATCACCTTCTGCACTCCCACTGGTAGTTTCTGCATTGCGTAGCTGCTCATTTGCATAAAGTTAAGCTCTACTTTGTCTCATTAACAACAGATGCTGCTGCTCACGTTGCTGGAAATGACTCATTTAGGATGAATGATTTCAGGTCGTTTCACTGCAAATGGCTGTAATTGTGAACAGTTCTTCAGGGTTATGTGGGAATCTCAAGAGGGGAAATGGGCTGAAGTGGCATTAAGGAATGCTGTGGGTACAGAAACTAAGGGAATTAAGGAATTTTGGATCTGTCGGCCCTCTGCTGGCCCTTACCTGGCCCGCTCTGAGCACCTGCTGGAGGCCGGCTCGGGTCTGCCCAGCCTGGAAGGGCAGCAGAACTGATGGTGACTGCGGCTTTTAGCAGGCTGATGGGAAGTGAAGGTGGAAGCTGAGGAGAGATGAGTGATTGTGGAGCAGCTGGAGGATGAGTGTAGTCTGACACCTCTGAGAGAGACAGAGAAAGACACAGAAAGGGATGGAAGGACGAGTGGAGAGCAAATAAAGGGACAGAGATGGACAGAGAAAGAAGCAGATAAGCAGACAATAGCAGAAACATACAAACAAGCAAAAGCAGTTCATACAATACAGGAAAAGTTAGAGAGACACTGTAATGAGATGTTAAAAGTGTTAATAAGTAATGTGAGATCAACTTAAAAATGAGTGTTAGCAGCAATTACAGTTACACACACTTAAAAAAAAAAGAAGATCATTTGGACCAAATTGGAAGAGAGAGTTTTTAGTTTTTTTTCCCAATATTTATGGTTTAGTTCGAACTTTAAATTTTGATTTAATATTTATCAAAAATACTTATTTTCCCAAAGACGAAAACATTTATTCAAAGTAAAAAGATCATTTATTATAAAAAATGTAATTATTTAAAATTATAAATAAAGACAGAATTCTCCTCTAAAAAATACAATAATTTTTTAATTAATTTTATTTAATTCATAAAAAAAAAGTAATAAAATAAAC
The DNA here is from genome assembly GCF_018340385.1 of Cyprinus carpio. NCBI lineage: Eukaryota > Metazoa > Chordata > Actinopteri > Cypriniformes > Cyprinidae > Cyprinus > Cyprinus carpio. Next base: position 18,983,589 of record NC_056579.1, on the reverse strand, counting down.
AAATAAAATAAAATAAAATAATTCTGCAGTCAATAAATAGTGCCCATATGCGTTCTGTACATTAACAAACTGGAGTAAAAGTCAAATGTTATTAAAAACAAACTTCTTTTAATTTCTTTTATTTTTTTTTTACATATGGGGAGTGTTGTTTGCGTTTAGCAGACACTATGGCAGCGGTTCTCAATTCCAGTCCTAGCTCCCCCCAACTCTGTATATATTGCACTTCTCTCTTTGTTAACACACCTGATTCAGATAATCAGCTCGTTAGAAGTGAGCTCAGTGCATGAACTGTGTTCCCATTGACATGGTCCCTGCACAGTGTTCATTGTTCCCTACTCCCTGAGCAGGGGAATCTGTTGAAGTTTACTTTACTTCCGAACATTCATTCATGGATTTGCACTGCGCAACGTCTTCACACACGGTGTGACAACATACACTTCAGTAAATATATACAATTTAAATTCACGTCTTGCACAATTCAATGCACCTTTTTTTTGTGATCAACTTTTTATTAATCTTTTACATATAACAAATAACTTCATAACATCCATTCAGGACAGAATGCAAAAACAACAACAACAAACATATAATCAATTTACATTTCAATGAGAGAGAAGGAAGGGTTTAATGCACTTTGAATGGAACATAAACGTTCGCTTCGAACTGGAATCATGGCGGAATATCCTGTGATGTCCACTTTGCAGGGCACTTACGTTTGAATAGAACAATTGTCTGAAGCCATAAGAGAGACATACAAAATGTGCAGAGCAGGGGGGCGCGAGGACTGGAATTGAGAACCGCTGCACTATGGGTTTCATTTAGACTAAACTGGACTTTATATAAATAACACAAAGATGCCAATGCTCTTGCAGTCTGCCATTATTCATTATTTCAGCCCAATATGTGTCTGATAACCTATCATTTGCTAACAATAAAAAGATTTAACTGCTTTTAAACTATTGATGTGTCTTTAAGTAAATGTTAAAATGTGGAAAATACAAAAATAGACAAAATGAGCATGAATATACAGTATGGACCAATAATTTAATAAATCAGTAATAGTATCCAAAAACTGATATGGTAATATTGTGCATCCCTAGCATGATATAATTTTGTCAGGTTTCCTTTTAAAAATATTTTAAAATAAAGAATTTTTTTTAAAGAAATTACTGAGTGCATTTTGAATGTGAATATTAGTCTGGATGTAAGAAAGCTATTCAAATGTCATACTTTGCAATAATGTTGTAATGCTGTAATATAAAAAGCAGCACTGTTTGATGTGTGAATGAGAAGAAGAGCGAGAGAAAGATGGAGAGAGAGAGCTCAGAAGACTTCTACCACCCCGGTGGCTTACATAAACCAACACAGTGACTGAAATCTTCACACTGTGTAAGTCTGCTCATTATGCGTATGGTATTTCCCCCCCTTGATGTTTTTGTTCTGTCCTTTTCATACTGTATGCACTCATGATATTTGCTATTCAGCTGACATTCAAAGGCACCCCACATGCAGTAAGCGCTTCTGTCTGTTGCCACAGCAAATGGCCACTCGTAAGTTAAGTTTGGGAAGTCTCATACTGCAGCATCTCCAAGAAGAATGGAGAACCAGTGAAGTGGTCTTCACTGAAACACTACATGCTCTTCTATAAAGCATCTGTGCTGCATGAGTCACTCCATCTGTAGCACATTAGCATGTAGTTCTAAAGCCACAGCAGTCAAATATGCTGATCCAAACCCTTTAATTTTACCATGGCAACAACATCATGTGATACAAATGTATTTTTTCAAGGGTGTAAAATACACAGCGTCTGCCTCAATTTTAGTAAAACCAATCGGGTAAATATGTTTGTGTTGTGTATTTAATTGGACAAATAAATCCATGTAAACAATGTTATAATTTACTAGTTGCACTATAAAAAATATTTGTAAAAATAGGGCACAATGTACTTAGGTTCCTGGTTCTATGAAGCCCCTCCCTCAGAAACACGCAATGGGCTCAGACCTAGTGCACGTTGTCCGGAAATGTGACACCCCCTTGTTATTACGGGTAGTTGCATGTGCTCCATCATGAGGTAAATACGCCTATGAATGAATGAAAAGCTAATGAAATCCACCTGAAATGTTATATAACATATACCATAATGTTTCAGTTTTTATGGGCGCAGGAACAAAAAGTGATTCATTATAAACCTTAACAGTTTGGTTCATGAATATTAATTAGGAAACGTAACATTCGCTTAACCCTTTGCAGTTAAGTGACTGCTTACTTAGACTTAGACTTACTTAATATTGTAACTAATAACTAACTATAATAACTTGATATTGTACAATATATATGCAAATCATGTGGATTGTCGCTACAGATCATTATAGACATGGGATTAAACAGCATCTTACCTCTCTAAATGTTTTGTGACAGAGACTGAATTAAAGGCAGAGAGAGAGACAGTCAGTCCCTGAGCGAGAGCTCCCAGTGGGAAGATTACGCAACACAGACAGTAAGAGCTTTTTAACAGAGCCACATTTATTACCCCCACGCCACAGCCTGCACCTATCTGCTAAACACGAGTAATAGCCTTACCTGAGGGCCTCGCTTTCCATTTCACACACACATTTATGTGCCAAGTCATTGCTTTTCCAAAGCTAAAAGATAAGGCTTGATTTCCATCTCATTCCTGTCACACTTAACTGTAATTAAAGAAAGACTCAATCCTCTTTGCAGCAGAGTTCTCTATTTATATTCTCCACTTCCCTCACACCTCCGTTTATCTTTTCCATCCCACAATCTTTCTAGTGCTTTACCACCTGCTTTTACTTTGCCACGCTGTAGGCTCAGGAAATTGGTCTTGTAGTGAGAGAGAAAAAAAGAGAGAGACTGTCTCAAAACCTAGTGAGCCGACTAGCTAGACAGCATTTGCATCACTAAAACATCCGAGTATTCAATTTGAACTCAAAATCTATTAAGCTGTTGACCTAGAAACGATTTTTAGACATTTTATGAGTTTGAACTCAAAACCTAGTCAGCTGCCAACCAAAAGATAACATTTGGGCATCATAAGCACATTTGAGCACTCGATTTTAATGTGTGAACTCAAAATCTGGTCAGCTGCCTATACATATACTGTACATATATATATATATATATATATATATATATATATATATATATATATATATATATATATATTCATCCTAGATGCATTTGAACATTTCATTTGAACTTATTAGTGCTTATTAGAGAGTTGTCTGAATGTTTGATTTGAATATTTAAACTGAAAACCTACTGAGAAGCCTATAGCTCACATTTTTTGGATTATAAAGGAATATTTAAATGTATGAATCAACCATTTAACTCAAAACCAAATAGGCTGCCTAGACTGCATTTTAGGCATCATAAGCACAATTGAACATTTGAATGTAATACCTAAAACTCAAAACCTAGTGAGCTTCCAACTTAGCATTTTTTGGCATTGTGGGCATATTACAATATTCAAAAATGAACATTCAAATTCAAATCCTAGTTAGCTGCCTAACTAAACAGGATTTTTGGGTACTAACGGAGTTTGTTTGAAAGAAGCATTCAAACTCAAAACTGAATGAACTGCCTGCGTAGACTGCATGTTAGGCATGATGAACACAATTATACATTTGATTATATCTGAAACTCTGAGTTGCTTACTTAGCATTTTTTGGAATCATATTAAGAATGTTAAAACATTTAAACTCAAAACCTAGTGAGTCAACCTAGACAGCATTATTTTCAGTACTTTACGGCCGTTTAAATGCATTTGAACTCAAATCCAAGTTAGCTTCCTATCTAGATGCCATTTTATGCATCACAAGCATGATTATACATTTAACTGGAAATCCGAAATTCAAAACCCATTGAGTTTCCTACTTAGCATTGTTGGCCATTGTAGACGTGCTAAACTGTTCAAATTGAACATTCAAACTCAAAACTTAGTGAGCTGCCTAACTAAACAGGATTTTAGGTATTAATTAAATGTCTAATTGTCTAAATCAAGCATTTGAACTCAAAAACACTAGCATGTTTAAATGTTCAATTTGGACATCTGTACTCAAAACCTAGTGAGCTGCCAAAGAAAACAGCATTTTTGGGTATTATAAAACCAATTAAATCTAACATTTGAACTCAAACCCTAGTGAGCTGTCTACAGAGACAGAATTTTGAGGCATTTTTCAGGTGCATACTGTACTGTTCAGAAAATCAAACTCAAAATCTATTGACACAGCGATTTTTGGGCATTGTAGATATTTCATGATTAAAAACCTTCCAAAAACAAAAAGACTTTTTCAAATGCTGAAACTGAATATTCAAACTCAAAGGACTGCCAACCAAGACAGGATTTTTTTAATTAAACGAACTGAACCAAACCAAAAATGCTGTCTAGGCAGGCAGCACACTAGGTTTTGAGACGCAGCCAGAGAGTGAGTGAGGAGAGAGGGAGGCATCCAGGGATGAGCAGCAGGGTAACTGGAGAAACACCTACACAGCGAATGGTAGATCCAGCATTTGAGGAGGCCATGGGATGGAAGTTTGGAAGCTCACGGGAAGACACAGAGGTGGCTGAAGGACAGAACTAGGGCTTCACACAGAGGAGGAGAGGAGAGTGGGAAGAGAAAGACAGAGAATACAATGAAAAAGTGTGCAAAAGGCTCACTATGTGGGTGGCTGAGGGCAGGGAAAGAGAGGGAAGAGGATATATTTCTCCTGACTCGTAAAATGATAGATGTTTAAAGATCAGCGTCAACGTGTGGGAGCATCTGTGCTTATTAGAGAGCAAAATGAGAGCGAGAGAAGGAGAACAAAAATAACAAATGTGAAAAACAACAGTGGAACAAGAGAAAAGAAGAAAAAGAGAAATGTTTTTGAGGATGAGTGTCACTGCAGTTGAAAGCATACGGTCCTCTCATCTCATATACACAACAATAACATATACAAACAGCACATCCAAGATTTATTTCTAACATTATTTTCTATTCCCCATACACCAATATCAGCTTAGAAAAAAATATTGAGTGTCCCTTTAAATACAATATTGTTAGAGCTGGTTCAATACAATCTGAAAGCAAGTTGTGCATTAATATTTCAAGATAATATAAAGAGCTGCTGAAATACTCCCACATAGATGACCCCTCCAATCAGTTTGGTAAAGTTTATGTAATGTGTTTTTACAGTAAAAGCTCTTCTAGGTTCTGTAATAAATGCATAATTTGAGCAGATGTATTAAAGGGTGTGTGCCCGCTCCAGCTGACTCAATCCTTCTTTCAAACAGAAAAATACATTCCTGAAAGGTCCTTGTTGTTATCAGCTAAGCTGTGCTGTAACAACGCTCCAGATTTTGTTGAACTCGCATCACGGGTAACAGAAATGCATTGGCAAGACAGATAAGAAAACTTCTTCAGATAACAAAACTCTTTTTATCCGAACAAAGCTGCCAGTTTGACAAAATGATGTGCTGATCTTTATCAGAATTCCTTTAGACTGACACACTGACAGAGGAACAAACAACAACTCTAAAGAACACAACAATAACCAGCTAGAAAAAGGAAAAGCCACCAAAACAAATTTTACATTACACCATAGGTCAGTGTTTTGGATTTGTACAGAATGCTGCTTGCAGTGGTGCACTGATTCAGACTGAATATATGCACACAATATATATATATATATATATAAATATATATATATATATCTTTATATATATAAAAAATATCTTTATATAATAAATAAGGTAACACACCACTAATTATGGCTCTGAATGTGAGGCTTCTGGCTGTGGCAGACTGTAAATGGTACAGCACTGCACTGGCATTGCTTCGGCCCCCGGTTACCAGGACACACTCCTGCTGCCTGGCAACCCAGCGGCTGTGTGTGTGTGTGCGTGTGTGTGGGTGTAGCATGAGGAGTGCCAAGAGATGAATTCCAGTATTCAGAGATGAAGGATTATTACATTCTGACCGCCAGCACCTGCAACCCTTTTTCGTTTTGCAGTGTTTTTAGGAGTTCCACTTAAGCTCTGCAGTAATAACTAGTGGCGCTCTGTTACTGGTTCAGCAGTGGGTGAATCTGGAGGGTTGTGCTCATATAATGAGCTATAAACATTACTAACCACTTAGCAGACAAAAAAATAACACAAGATGTCGTGTAAAATGAAAATTACTAATTTAACCAAATAATTAAGCACACAGAGCCTTTCTAGGGCAACATACACAAACTCCTACGACTTAAATAAAGGAAATTCTCAGTTCTAAGGCAGTTTGGAGTTAGAAAATGCTGCATTTTGCTATCTGAAATGATGTATGCAAAATAATTTTAAAAAGACATTAATGCATCAGAGAGCATATTCTGAGAGTGGTTTGAAATGTGATGGGGGTTCAGTATTAAAAAAAAAAAAGGTTGAGAACCACTTGTGTAGAGGCTAAAGTTCATGCCTGTTAATTGGAAGGCTGCTGCTTTGCTCCTTGTAAGGAAGCCATGAGCTTTCATCATTATGCCCTTGACCCCAGGTTGCTCCAGCTGGATTGTGCCTGTAACAAGCTTCTTTGAATAAAAGAGTCTGCTAAATCGCTATATATCAAAATCGTTGGTGGATGGTAACGCGTGGCTGCATTAAAAAGGTGTAATTAAGACCTGAAGAAATGACTGCTAATATTAATTATAAGATGACTTCCAGGAAAATTTGATATAAGCTACATTTATTAGATAAATAAAGGATTAGATGTGGGGGAAAAAATGACACATACAGCGTGGTCCTTTCATGTGAGTTTGTACGATGTGATTCCTAAAAAAATTATGATTTATATATATATATATATATATATATATATATATATATATATATAAAAAGTAAGCATGAAGCTTCACCCCATAAACCTATCCTTCAGTGGGGAATAAGATACATACAAATGGGATCACAAGACTTCACATGAATTAGCCACAAAATCACCAAATCTTAAAATAGTTATGATCTGCCGTGAGACTGTGTTGGAATTTCACAGAAGAAAGGCAGTCATGCGGTTTTGGAACAACATGCTGGGAAATAAAAATTGACAAAACGAACAAAAGAATAAAAACACAGTACTGTCACAAACAAGTTAAACTAATTCACAGGAAGTAAAAAATTAGCTGGTAACATCAAAAGTCTCATTTGATGCAGAAAGCTATGGGTAATCATGTCTTGTCAAAAACAAATGCTGTGTCACTTATTAGAAAAAAAAAAATCCACACATTTTCCCCAACAAGTCTTTTCCCCAAATCTACTGTTCTCTATATTACAGTATATAGCTCTCTCTCTCTCTCTCTTCTTCCTCCCACCCATGTTTCTTTCACTGTTGTGTGTCGCCCACCGAGTTGCTCTGAGCTCATACGGTTCCCTCGGCAACAGATCTCCTCCACTCAAGAGCCATGTTTATTAAAGAGACCAGAGAGAGTGCTAGTTATGGCTTTTCACACATTACATATTCAATACCTCCTGAGGCTGGGGCACGTCATCAATCCAAACACACAGAATCCACTCGCTGTCACTTATGAGCTATCATTATCCCGATGTAAAATACCAGCGAGTTTTCATATGAGACCGATGAATCAACTTCAAGAAATCAAATAAGAGTGCTGCATTTAATATTCAATAGCTCTGAAAGAGGGGTTTCCCCAAATCACAGCAGAACTGCTATAAAGGAGTGTTAAGTGTGTAGTTAAATATTATTCAAATGAAGAGGGAATGCATTTTTTCCCAAAGTGCTTCTCCAACTCCTACTGGACATGTGTAATTAAATCTAACATGCAATCCTCCCTGATTAGACCAGCTACAAGAGATACTACAACATAAGAGATCATAGTCTGTTATCTTCAGCATGACTGTCAATAATAAACAGAGCACACATACTGCAATTAGCAGCTTCCGGATACTATCATTGATGTATTATGAGGTGTTTGGTACACTAAACCCTAAAGAGACAAGATATATGATAGTCAAGATAGTCAATTATTCAAGATACCCATGATGGAGCATAGGGCTGGTTTGAACCTTATAAAATGAGCCATGATCACGTCATTGCTCTTGAGTAAAACATTTAACCACAGATCACCCAGGGGAGGGGAAGATTAGTTAAAGTTGTAATGAAACGAAAAGGTCAGTTTATAATTGTTAGTGTGTTGTTAGCTTAACACGTTGTCACATTGTGCTACTTGTGCCTTTTTTTGCCACTGTAGATAGGACTTTTCATTCATGTCAAATTTAATACTTAATACATACATGAACTCGAATGAAATGAGACCTACTGGAATGAAAGTAGCAGCTACTGAAAATGAAAAATGGGATCGAGTAATTTCCCTACATGCAGAATGGAACAATCAATCAAATGGCATATAACAAAAAATAAATAACAAATGTACAGATTACAGAATGAGAAGACTATGTCACTATCATGCATTACTGCAATGCAGATCTACAGTCTAGAGCATCTAGAAAAGAGATTACAGCAGTTCAGGGAAAAAAATTTCAGTGTGAAAGCATGTCACATTTATTAGGTTAGAGGTTGACATTTGATTGTATGAAAATTATAGAGCTTTTGGCTCTATAGCATTGGATGGGAATGGCTTTTTTCTCTCTCTATGTGACTGTACGTAAAACTTTTTTTTTTTACTCATTTACTCACCCTTATATCATTCTAAATACAAATGATTTTCCTTTCAGTGTCGCAAAGGGTTAATTGCTTCAATAAAACTGCTGCTTTTGTATCTTTAAAAGAGCAGTCCATAATTAGAATAAAGCTAGATTTATTTAGTAAACATAAGGTTAGGATAACCGCTTCAGTATTAACTATTCGAATCCATCTCCATGAACATGTATTAATAACTAGTTCAAGAGGTGATGTAACACATAGACATAGAAAGAGAAAGATTACTTAGATGCTTCGTACAAAAGTGTGTAATTTAGGGAAGATAATGTGTGCATTATGGGAATTATTGGTTGCTGCTAGAAGGCATATTTCATCATTACTGTTAGCTGTGAACACCCACCTGTTACTGGGATACAGATTAGCTTTTAGAGAGGTAGCTCTTAGTCATTAGTCCACTCTATTACCAGTTTTGTTTAGTGTTTTTGAAACTTTCAAAAAGGTCCTTGCACTTTAAACCAGCTGTAATCAGAAACTGAGGTAATTACTGGCATCAAGCAGTATTTACATGCGGGAGAAATAAGCATATTAAAGTCAATATAAAAATGCCATTCACAAGCTCAGTAATGTGACATATTCCATGTGCACTGATGAACTGTACACGATAAAACCAGGAATGTGCATTCAAAAATGTAAACAAGGTCTAATCCCACCTCAAAAAACAAAAATTAACTACAAATAATATACAAAACATTAAAACTTCCAAAAAAAAAAAACTGAAAATCCCCATTTCACACTACATACAAAAACATCAATCACTACATCCAAAAATATCAATTTAATTATCAAATAAATCCAAAAAAAACAATATAAAATTTTTTCACAGGAGGCCATATTAAATTTGATTTAAGTTTTTTTTTTATAGGCCCTTAATTGCAATAAATTCTGAATTGTATTTCACATATATTGCAAGACAATATTACTTAATTGCAATAAATTCTGAATTGTATTTCACATATATGTTCCAAATCTCAAAGTAAATATTTTGATTCTTGTGCATTGTTGACAGAAAGCAAGACGACAAAAAATTTTAGGTGGTTCAGATTAAAAAAAAAAATCCTAGCTCATCCAAAACTTTAATTTTACCTGCAAATGCTGATATTTCCTTCATAAAATGCAAATCTAGTTTAAATGTGGCTTTAACATAATACTTGTGCTTCTTTCAACAAACTCTAACTAGAAACTGAGGCACTTTAGCTTAAGCGGTTTTGACTTTACTGTTCAAAACCAATATTTTCACAAGAGATAAATAGTAATATTGTTCTTGATTGCTTAAGAAACCTTTTATTAAGTGATCTAAATTTCTATTTCCAGTGTATTTTAAGGAATATGAGGATTAAACAGGTTTAATATTCCTCAGGGAACTTTCAAAAATGTTTTAGTCACTATTGGTAGACAGCGCTTCAAAGCGGAGCATGTTTTTTGGTGTACAGGAACATCTGGATTTGGAGCACTCCCTATTTTGCAAGTCATTCTGTAAAGCAAAGTTGTCATCACTGGTTACACAAGAACTGTTTAAAAGATGTGAATGAGTAATCCATCTCTGAGCGAGGTGAAGAGGATGCTCTCACACACACATGCACAAACACACACATACACACTTGCTCTGAGAAGCGTCTGTGGGTAGGAGGCAGGGGCGGAAGGGTGGCTCGAACCCTATGAACAGCCTGCGGGAATCTTCAGTTTCCACAGCAACGATATTATTCATACAACGATCTGCTTTTCATGTGTGAAAAAAAAATGCTTTTATGGAATTAGAATAGTCTAAATTGAAAACTGCTTTGTTTTGAGAGCAACCTTGTGCATGGAAAAAAACACACACAAGTGCTTCTGGACACAGACTCTGGCTTGACTTGTGAACTCTGATGTTCTGACATGGCTCAGTGGTTATACAGAAAATGGAATTGATTTTTAAACTTTCTAACCAAGATATATGTGATTACAACTCAATAAAACAAACAAAAATGCGGTATCATTAACATTAAAAATATGAAGTGCTTGTGAGTCTGTACATATTGGTTCCGGATGCAAGGGTGGTTTCTCCCTGACGGTGAATCACTGAATCACATATCATACATGCTTATAATTGTCAACAGCAGGTTTTTCTCCAGATGGAAAAGTGGTGCATCTAAAACAACATAAAGCCGCATGGAAAGATAAATTTCACAATACTTTGATATGAATCAAATGATCAGTTTGAGCAACAGTTGATGAACAGCTTCTTGTTGATTCTCTTGCAAAGCAGTACAGTATAAAGCTTTTAGAGTCAGCTACTTTGTCCAAACAGCTAAATTGTTACCGCTCATGTGAATGAACACTAATTATAATAATCTAGTAATGTAGTTTTTTCTCTGTAAAAAAAATTGTATGGCACTATTCGTTTCTCTTTAAGTATGCTTTCCCTTGGGATAAAAATAAGAATACAAATCATACTTTAATTTTTTTTTTACTTATTATGGAAATAATGTACTTTAAGAGAATATACAATACTTAAATGTGAACTGAATATGTTTCCACACACTTAACTGCATGTTAACTGAAATGAAAGGGGTCATATGATTTTGCTAAAAAATAACATTATTTTGTATATTTGGTGTACAAATACATATAATACATGTTCATGGTTTAAGGTTCAAAAAACACATTGTTTTCCACATACTGTACATTATTGTTTCTCCTCCATGCCCTGCCTTTCTGAAACGCGTAGATTTTTACAAAGCTCATCGATCTGAAAAGTGAGGTGTGCTCTGATTGGCCAGCTATCCAGCGCGTTGTGATTGGCTGAATGCCTCAAGCGTGTGATGGAAATGTTACGCCCCTTACCATACTGTGATGCGTGTCCCGGCATGACGAGACAAAAACAATAAAACCCATTACAAACGAGGCATTTATTGCATTCAGTGGGGACATAATTACTGATTATAATGACTTATATTGTCTTTTTACGTGTTGCGATGCATCGTGCCGCGTAAACATAAAACCATGTCTGCATTTGTGATCGGAGAAATTACAAACAACAAACACTACTACTCTACACTGCTTAAAACTCGCATTTGAATCATCAGTGGCAAATTCTTTAAATATGAAAACCTACTTACAGGCTGTGAGTCAGCATTATTTGTCAAAACACCGGCATTTGAGTCAAATTTTGAGGTTTTTGAACTGTTCTGGAAAAGCGTTGTAAATACAACTTAACCACTGATTTCTAGTCTTGTCCTCCTTTGGAAGGCCAAACAAAGTAGTTTCGCTTTCACAACGAAACAGCGTCTCCATGACATGATGGCGGCAACAACAATACTAAAGTGAGAATCAAAGTTACACCTTCTTTCTTTGCGTGAACATTTGGGCAACATTATGCAAATCTTCCCACACAGTGACAAAGACATGTGGGGGCGTGTTTAAAAGAGGTGTTATAGGAGGGTGTGGACCAGTCTTAATTTCTATAAAGAATATCTCTTTGGGTTTGAGACTTTTGTCTTTGCAACTTTAGGGATCTTATCTATTCATGAACAGCTTGTAACACTCCAAAGAGAAAGGAAAACTTGAAATCGCATCATATGACCCTTTTAAATGAAAATGTATTGAACTTTAATTTTATGTGCAAATAAACGCAACTGCCTGAACTTCAGATAACGTTTTCTTTTTTTTACCTACTTAAGACTTAAGCACATCTTTATACATAATTTCATAACTTCTATTGTCTTTGAAATGTGGTACTGCTGATTGTACTGACAAGCATTTATGCTAAACTAAAATATACTTTCATGTAATTTCTGTTGACACTTGTACAGTATTTCATGTATGTAAATATATATGTAATTACACATTTGTAAAAAGTAAGCTGCAATTTAGCAAACATATTAAAACATATTAACTTTAAATGTAATATTTTTTAACACAGTTAAAACTATAATCAAGCTCTTAACATGCGCTTTAGTATGTTAGTCAACACATAAGTGTGTTAATAAACATATTACTGGATGTGTACTCTCTTTAATGCAATTAAGTGGCCTTATATTTTCTGAAAGTACAGTTTTTTAAAATAGATTTTTAAAATTTGAATTAAACTACAAGTGCAAATTCAGTACGTATGCTTCTTTTTTTTCTTTTTTTTTTTTTTTACAAAGTTTAAAAGGATTTATTCTGTAAAAAAAAAAAGTGTTATATAAATAATTTTGAATTGACTTCTATACTGGAAAAGTATGTAATATCTAAGTGTGAATTTGACTATTTAGGATTCATTATTATTTCTTACTTTTACGGAATATTATGGCTACCATCAGAAATCATTACACACTAACTCCTTAAACTGTGTAAGTTATTTTGGGACTGTTAAATATTCTAACCTCTGGTGGAAAGGCCATTTAGAGATCTCTTGTACATTTAAATCAATAGCCCTGCTGTATATTAATAAACAGCACACAAAACACACAGAACGGATCAAACATACCCAAACAGATAAATGCATACGTGCAGAAACGTGGTTTCAGTTTGGACATCTCTGGCATGAAATGCCACTTTGGGCTATTTGTGTAATGCGCAGAAGCCTGTGTGTGCGAGTTTGAAGAAAAAGCAGTTTACAAAAAATAGAAAAAATAAATGAATAAATAAATGCAAGGCTTATATAATATGCAAGGTGAGTGTGCACTCAAATAACCAGGAGGGACGGTACCACGACTAATATTCTTCCTCCATCTCTCTCTCGTTAACAGCCACTCAGCTAGGGTTGGGCCGATAGACGATGCCATCATCCAGCGCCGATGCATGACAGACATCACGAAGTTGAGCCAATGTTTCACATCGTCTCTTCTGATGCCAGTTTGGTAGATATCGCCCAACCCTACACTCAGCCATGAGTCAGTACGGGACAAACTATTATGTGACAGTCCTGTTCACCCTCACTCTCTCCATTGGTTCAGCCCATGGTAAATGCTCTTGTTTATTTGCCATGAGGTAAAAGGAGCCACACAGGCCTGGCATGATTGCATCGCTCGAAGCACAAGATTACATCATCACAGCCAACAAAAACCTGACCCACAGCACAGTCACTCTCCAGGGACGCCATCTCAAGAAAATAAAGAAATAAGTAAATGAACAGAAGACAAAAGTTTGTCCCTGAGGCCTGGATTAATGTTTAATGTACTCTTTGACCCATCTATGATTAGATATTGTTTCTAGTTTTACACAGAAGTACTATCTGTTCATTGTGTTGTATTGTTTAGGTCCTAGATTTGGGCTATTCAAGGTCCTGAAGCGAACTGTCCAGTGGAGATGAGTTCCAAAACTGAATAAACACACCTGTCATCTGCCATCTTGGAATGATCAACCATGAGAACTGTTTGAAAGGATGTCAATGAAGCTGAATAAACAGCTTTTGTGTGGGAAACAGTTCAAAATATAATAAACTGACTGCCTGGCTGCTACATTTTGATCCTGTTTGCTGTGACATAATCATTTTGTAAAAATAACTTTATTTGGCGTTTACTACAAAACCATTGTTTTAGAAGAGAATACACAGAAATGTGGCAGATAGGATATATTCCCAGCGCGATCTAGTCTTCATAATCTATATATCACATCAGAAATAAATGCTGCACTGTAATTATTCAATATCTGATTAAAACAAGCTCATTTGATGGTATGAATATAGATGTGCATGTGCATTTGTCATATTTTATATTGTAATTATTTTAGTTAATTACCTTAGTTTAAACCAGCTGTTTATTGTTTATAATATAAGTTGAAAGAAAAGACAAATTATGCAAATGACTGCTGCAATGTACTATCATATAACAAATATACAGTATACTGTTCAAAACATTGATGTTAGTAAGATTAAAATTTTTCTAAGAAATCAATACTTTTATTAAGCAAGGATGCATTGCATTGATCAAAAGTGACAGTGAAGACATTTTTAATGTTACAAAAGATTTATATTTCAAATAAATGCTGTTCTTCTGTACATTCTATTCATCTAAGAATTTTGAAAACGGTACCCCTGTTTCCACAAAAATACTGAGCAGCTGTTTTCAACATTGATAATAATGAGAAATGTTTCTTGAGCAGCAAATCAGCATATTAGAATGATTTCTGAAGGATCTTGTTACACTAAAGACCGGATAATGACGTTGAAAATTCAGCTTTGCATTACAGGAATAAATTACATTTTTAAATATATTAACCAGACAATAGTTATTTTATATTGTAATAATATTTCAGAATATTGTTGATTTTACTGTATTTTTGATCAAATAGATGCAGCCTTGGTGAGTATTAAAGAATTATTTTAAAAACATTTTAAAATCTTACCAATTCCAAACTTTTGAATGGTAGTGTTTGATTTTAATAAATAAAAATATATTATAGATGGGAGATTCATTAATGTCCTTTTCTAACTTGTTACATTCATTAGAAGTTGAAAGTCTGATCATTAATCATTTACAAAAGTGTTTTACAAATATAATTCCATTTAGAATTGAATCTGCACAATGCAGAATTATCTGACATTTATGATAAAAACATTTTGAACGATTTTGAAAGGCTGAATACTTGACAACCAGGTATACTGCAGTACAACATAATGAACGGACTGTATTTCTGCCTCTCACAGCAGGGAACTAGGAACAAAAAGTACTTGTGTCTTAAAGTGTTTCCCATTAAAGCAAGTGTATTATTACCGATAGTTTTTCACAGAATCTAGACATAACACAACCAAGAGCTGCCTCACTGCAACATTAAAGCTGCTCTAAAATGGTTGTTAACTCTAATGCTACTCACACTGAATAAACTTAATTTGAACTTTTCTCATGTATAGCGTGCACACACACATACCAACACATAACCAACAAACCCCTACTGAACGATGACTAAGCGAGAGCTGTCTTTATCTTTGTGTTGTGTCCCTCAGAGCCACACTAAACCCATCCAGTAGCTCTAAACACACTCATCTCACTCTGTTTGCACTACTGACATGAATGACACCTCAAACTGTGTGGCTTATTGAGGAGAGATGTGAAAACAGGCAAAAATACCATATACTTATACGCTAAGGGAGGAACCAAAGCCATTATAGGGAATATAATATAATAAAATAAGAGGACAGGCAACTTTTATTTAAAGGGATAGTTAACCAAAAAATGAAAATTCTGTCATTAATTACTCACCCTCATGTCACTCCAAACCTGCAAGACCTTCATTCATCTTCAGAACACAAATTAAGATATTTTTGATGAAATCTGAGAGCTTTCTGACCCTGCATAAAGCGCAACACAACTGAAACGTTTTACGGCCCAGAAAGGTAGTAAGGACATTTACTTAATTTACTTATTTACTTAATGATTAATGTGCATTGTAGCAGAACTGTGTGAGTGTAGAGAGAAGAAGATAAGGCATAGATGGAGGAGAGATAAAGGAAGAAGGACAGTGGGGTAAAACCGAAAACGTGATTTCATTTTCTACTCTGAGTCATTGCTTCAGCACACACACATGGAAAAAGATGGAAGAGGAAAAAAGACAGAGCTATTCTTTGATACTGTAATAAAACAAAGCCTTTTCCTATCTGATAATACATATATTTAATGATTAAACTGCCCACGCACATTCAATAAACCAAGATGGGAAAGGACAGGTGTGTGTTTGTGTATATGTGTGAGAGGGACAGAGACAGATAGGGAGGAAGAAACTATCATAAAAATAGCAATTTCCAAGACATAGACTCAAGCCTAAAGAGCAAATTCTGTCAACTTGTCTTCCCTGGTGGATTGTGAGAGTTTCTGCTGGTGATTGTTAGCTCCACGCTAAGATCTTGCATAACTGACCTGCTGTGAGCGCACCATTAGGAAACAGTAATACCAAAATGAAAATAAACCATAATTATGCAAATGTATGAAATGAAAACAGTGTTGGGTAATTAGGCTTCTTTCATTTCACTAAGAGTTGGAAAATAACAATAGAGCAATGCCTTCAGCACAAATTATGAGGGCACGTTTACATTGTTATTTGATTTGCACCTGTAAAACTCATTAACCTTAAATATTAAACATGTGTGCATGACACTGTTTGTACTACAACAGCAATGTTGTGTCAATTGCAATGTGTGTTATAACTTTTGTAATAGATTTTTGCCTGGTGGACAATAAAGGAGACATAAATGCATTCAAGGAGGGACCATATTTTGAACACTTCTCATGCTACTACCTCCTTAGGGTAAACTGCTTATTTTGTTGTGTTCATAAGTTGTTTTAGGTAAAAGTATTTCCTAAATGCAAAAATATGAATCTTTCAGGTTAACAGCTTGATAGATAAAACAAAAGTCTTGTTTGCTCATCCTTGATAGGTCAAAATAAATTAATTTTTTAGCTAAATTTCATATCAACCACAGAAGAGTTACATAAATAAAGATCACAGCGGTAATTAACACCCTTGGCTCATTTTAATTACACTCAGGTCACACTAATTAAACACTCTCATACCGCATGTGTCAGATTTCCTGACAGGATGTCTAATGTACAGGTGAGTCAAACACACTTTTACTTCCTTCACTCATTCTTTCCATTTACTGCACAATGCCAGATGACACCAACTACTTAAAAAAAGCCACAACATGTCCTACATGACATTCTAAACAAAACATCACTAATCAAATTAAATTAAAATTAGCATGCATGTTTTATGAACCCATTTTGAGAGGACACATGAAATATTTGTTCTGAAAATTCATTTGTGACAGTGTAGGACCATTTCAAATGAACCAGTGAAGAAAACAGTTGCTAAAAATGGTAAAAAAGACACAGTGACAAGACACAAGATAAATGCATTTAAAAAATAAAGTCCATGGACACATCATAACTACCCACATGCAGATTGAAATAAGCTGATGTGATTATCATATAACGATTACATAGTACAATACAAAACGGGATGTGACTATGGGAAAAACGGGAGTGTTTGCCATTAATAGCACATGTGCAAGTAACAAAAAGGTGATAATTGTTCACGCTAGTGGTCATGTGGTAAATGAAATAATGTGAGCTTAAATGCAGAGTAAAACTAAATATTCACAACAGCTGTGATGAGTTACCTGTGGTGAAACCCTCCCTGAGAGTAAATATAGTGCATTCAAAATGTCAAACAGAAATGCTCCATATGCTGCATTCTGGGATATTCACAAAATACGCTTTACTGTATGTTTCTTTATGACTAAAAAATATTGTTGTCCATTATCCACCATCTGATCCTCAGAACTAAACCAGATGATTTTACTTCTGCAACTTTAGTATCAGTTTAAGTGGTAACAATTTATTTGATAGTGTTATTGTTACACATTGTTACTGTGCAACTAACCTTAAATCAAACCCTAATTCTAACCCTAACCCTAACCCTAACCCAATAGTACATACATGTTGTTAATTAATATTACTCAGAACCCAAATGCATAATTACACTCTAATAAGGATACATTATTATAAAGTGTAACTCTTTATTTATATAATCTCTGCTATGATTGGCTTTGCTCTGCAAACCAGAGTAGTTCACACCGTTGTTCATCAAGGTGGTTTGTAGCTGAATAATGAACAGACGTTGGGAGGTTATACTGAATAGGAAGTTGGCATTAAGAACTGGCAGTAAATGTGAGATAGCCAGCTATTTATACACCTGAAGCACCGTGATAGGCATAATTACGTGAACATGCTCCTCTCTGTCTTTAGAGAATCAATTTAATGTGTGATCATGTGACTCAGGTGCTATATATAACAACTGAATTAAATAACTAAATTATGATGTTAACAAATTAACATTGATAACTAGATTCCCTGCAACTAGAAGCTCTCATTCTGTGTTCAATAGCAAATTTGTGTCATGTCAGCATTTCCCAGTGCACTGAACTACATACAGGGAAGCATCACCCAGAGTGCCACACTGCATGCTTTAAAGTGCATTGTAACATGGCTCTTAAAGTTCAAACAACTTCAACATGACTCTGACCCTGTTTTATTATGACATTTGAAGCGCAGCCAATGATTAAGGGATCATTTCCATTATTTATGCAATGTCTGGCTTTGCACTAACAGGTCCAACTCTGCACATAAACATGCAAAGCAACTAGAAATGTATAAAATAAAAAATAAAATAAATAAAATAAAAAAAAAAAATCCCACTTTAACAAAAAAACTTACAAAAATTAACCTTAATTACAGAAACTCAGTTATGTACATTAACCTTAATAAAATTTAACAAAACTCAGTTATGTACTTGAACCTTAATTACAGTTAATTATATTTACCATATTTGTATATTATATTAATATACTTGTCAGTTTTTGTTTTACACTTTTCCAGGTGGAGATCAAAGCAATGCAGAGTGTGAGACACTTGCATTAACTGAGATGCATGTGATTACAGACGTTTAACATTGGGATCCACTTACTGTATGTTAAAAAATACTAAAATAAAATAAAAATTAAACAAAACATACAATACAATTAAATAATAAACTAAATTACAACATTACACTTAACTTAAAAAAAAAAAAAACATCATTATTATTATTATTATCATAACAGACCCATTTCAAATCTTCCATTTATGTCTAAAATTTTAGAAAAAGTTGTGTCTGCTCAATTGTGCTCCTTCCTGCAAAAAAGATCTCTATGAAGAATTTCAGTCGGGTTTTAGGCCCCATCATAGCACAGAAAACTGCACTTGTTAAAATTACAAATGACTTGCTTCTTGCATCAGACCAAGGCTGAATCTCATTGCTGGTTTTACTTGATCTTAGTGCTGCGTTCGACACCATAGATCACGACATACTCATAGATAGATTACAAAACTATACAGGTATCCAAGGGCAGTTTTTAAGATGGTTTAGATCCTACCTGTCTAATACGGGATTAATTTCCACTGTTACGCTGATGATACTCAACCATATATCTCAATGAGACCAGATGAAACTTCTAAATTATCTAAACTAACAGAGTGTGTTAAAAATGTAAAATATATTACAATTTGCAATTAGACAGATGTACTGTTACTTCCTCTACTGTCATTACTTATTGGACCAAAAAACATTACACAGAATCTCGTAGATTACAATTTGCAATTAGACAGATGTACTGTTACTTCCTCTACTGTCAAAAATCTGGGTGTTATATTAGACAGTAACTTGTCTTTTGAAAATCATATTTCCCATGTTACAAAAACAGCATCTTAGAAACATTGCCAAGCTACGAATCATGTTACCTGTTTCTGATGCAGAAAAGCTAGTTCATGCATTCATGACCTCTAGACTGGACTATTGTAAAGCACTTCTAGGTGGTTGTCCTGCATCCTCAATAAACAAGCTACAGGTAGTCCAAAATGCAGCAGCTAGAGTCCTTACCAGGTCAAGAAAATATGATCATATTACCCCAATTTTACAGTCTCTGCACTGGCTACCTATTAAGTTACGTATCAGTTACAAAATATTATTAAGCTTACTTATAAGGCCCTTACGTGTTTAGCTCCTGCGTACCTAACTAGTCTTCTATGCACTACAACCCCTCACGCTCCCTAAGGTCACAAAACGCTGGACTTTTGATAGTACTTAGGATAGCAAAGTCCACTAAAGGAGGTAGAGCTTTTTCGCATTTGGCTCCCAAACTCTGGAATAGCCTTCCTGATAATGTTCGGGGTTCAGACACACTCTCTCTGTTTAAATCTAGATTAAAAACACACCTCCTTTGGCCAAGCATTCAAACATAAACTTGGCTGAAATTTTGGACTGCACTTATATCTGATCAAATGCGCATTATTATTCTTTAGCTTGGGTTAAACTAATTAATTTTACTTGGCTGGAACAGCAGCTATGCTAATTATGTCTCTATTTGTTTCTCTGTTTTGCCACGGGTAACTAGGTTTCTCTGTTGTTTTGCCACGGGTTTCTCTTTTTTCCCGTGATAACTAGTATTTACAGAACACCTGAGAAGAGAGACAGAAATTCCTGAGAAAAGATCATGCCAACCCCTCAGAGGACCTCAGATGATGCTAACCCAGAGACAACAATACAGAACTACCACATTTTGCTATAAGTTTGATTGCATAATTGCTGTAGTGTTAATTGTCCTTTTTTTGTTTACGTCTTTAATTGATTTTTCCCGAACATTTCTGCCATATGCACATAAACTGACAGTCACCACTGATAGCTACTACTAAATAATGTAGAAACTTAATTTTCTGTAAAGTTGCTTTGCAATGATTTGTATTGTAAAAAGCGCTATACAAATAAACTTGAATTTGATTGAATTATTATATATGTAATTAATTTTTGTAAAAAAACATATAAAAACAACACTGACCACACAACACCACCACTACCCCATGGCCCAGTGTTAAACATAACCACACCATGAAACCTGCTCCTAAACTTACCTGGATTGCACATCAATAACAGCAGAAGTTCTTCATAAACCAAACAATTTATGTTTATTTTTATGTAAGCATATGGTAGTTCAAGCCATGGTAGTTCAAGCCATCTTGTATAAAGTGGAACCTAACACTGTACATGTTAAACTGATCCAACAATCCAGACACCTGAGTGGAAGCCAACATAAGGTAGGGAATGAAATGAAATTGTGACACTCCTGAAGACCTTGTTTGATGACCTAAATTCTGAAAAATAATCATGTGCATTCATTACAACAGATTTAAGTAGAGTTACAGAAGTAAAAATGCCATTCATTTTGAGCACTGATTTGTAATGCTAACTTGCAGACCTTTAGAGACAGAACTACTGTGAGCTTAGAGGCTGTTATGGTATATGCCTTGCACAAGTTAACTCTTCAGTGCAAAACTTTCTGGACTTTCTGGAAACTGATATTAACAATCATTTTAAAAGGAAAAGCTCAGGATTCAAATAAAGTGTTGAAATCACACACAGATGCATGCTTTTACATCAAATTCACTGAACATGGATCAGCCTGCTATAGTGCTACTGATCATGGACAGTCAGATGAAAATGTATCCAGAATGTGTGTGGCTATAGCAGCAATGCTTTAAAGGTGATGAATTTAAAGCCTAGTCAACCATTGTGACCGATTCCTAATGATATCATTAGTTCACATTATATTTCCCCCTCTCGCCATGTTTATGTCAGCAGAAACGACATTTCAAAGGTTGTGAAAGTTGATAAATAATAATGAAAACAAAGTAACCAGGGTCAGATTTATTTCCACGCTGTCTAACTGCTAATGCTCAAGGCTATTCCAAAGGACACTAACAGCAGAGGTCAGCTGGAGTAGAGCTTCAGACGGCTGGCACACAGTCTGAGCCATCAGGAGCAGTCCAGAAGCACAACATGGGTCAATAATTAATACCTGCTGGACAACCCTGACCTAATGCCATATAATCAACAGACACATACAGAGAGACAGATGACAATAGAACGATGGAGAGATTATCAAATACAGCATTTACTGTAAGACTACATGGAGATGAGCGCGCTAAAATGGAGGAGCGTGGAGAGTGAGAGAGAAAGACCTTCTCTCAGCATGTTTGACTCTAAAAGAGAAACGGTGGAACACACACACTGATTCTCCATCTGTTGGCCACAGAGAGGGTGGCACACATGAAAAGAGAGAGAGAGACACCTAAAAACACAAGCAGAGAGAGTTTAAAAAAAGCTCATAATTCATAAATGGATAGACCAAATCAAAAGATAGAGAGAGTGGGAGAAAAGAGCATGGAAGGGGGAAAAGGCGGAGAGAGGATATGAATAAAGAATGACCTCTGACCTGAAGCAGTGAAAATAGGATGCTGGGATTGTGAGAGATGAGTGTGAAAAGGGGATGAGACAAGATTCAGAGAGCAGAATGATGTCAGGAATAACAGGCTTCATGCTTTAGGAAAGAAAATGAAGACTCCTTAATGGCTGAAATGGCTCTTAAAAATAACTCAATAGACTTGGGTCGTGGATGAATGCTTTAAAGAGACACAGTTCACCCAAAGATTAACATGCTTTCATCATTTTCATCACCCTTCAAACCTGTATAACTTTCTTCTGGGGAAAAATGTTTCTTTTTATAATGAAAGGGACCAAAAACTGAGGCTGTCAAGCTCCAAAAAGCATAAAAGTGTCATAAAAGTAGATCTTGATATGACTTGTGCACCATATTTCAGGAACAGGTCACCAGGGGTTAACAGCACTGAAGGGGATGATTATGTGAATAAATTACTTAAATGTCATTCTGTTTGCCACAAAAAGCTATCTTTAGAAGACTTGAAAAATAATGCACAATAATAATAATAATTGCATAATAAGTCAAATGGACCACTTTTGTTTTCTTTATGATATTTTATGCTTGTGCAGCCTTTGCGAAGCTTAAATGCTTCAGTTTATTATAACTGTATGAAAAAAGAGTGATCAGTACAATTCTTCAAAATTTCTCCTGTTATGTTCCACAGTAAGGGAGAGATATGCATGATATACATAATAGTTTAGGGATGAAATGATTACCGGATGATAAATCATGATAAAATTCCCTACGGTTAGTATTACCGTTTCATATTTTAATTATCAATACTGCGATTGGAACAACTCAGGATAAATAAATACTATCCAGCATAAAGCAAAAACATAAGTAACATTCTAAAATACACACAACAAAAATAAAAATATTTTTGAGTGAAAACATGGCGGAAAGCTGGGAGGTTTTAAAAGAGTGCTAAGGAAATTATACAAATTAATATATGAATGAATTAATTATATGAATGTAACTCTCACAAGGTTCTGACTGTCTTCAGAAAAGATTCAATGGCATTTTGTTTTCATCTTCGCTCCATGTAATACTACCTAATAAAGAAGTGTTCTTATTGCAATGCTTTAATTCTGCTGTTCCATAAGCGCCACCTGCTGTCAGTGAGTGGATTTACAGAGTTACATTTAAATTCAGCCTGTGTGCAGGTTTTGTCTGGCCAAAAATGGACCAAATTGGCATGCCCTGATGTAAATTTTGACCAGTTGATGAAAAACAAGCTTATGTGGATTCTACACATTTAAACAATTCGGATAAGGTATCTAGAATTACTTATGGAGTGGATAAAATACATATAATCATTTATTAATCAATCATCATTTTATATTTAAAACTTAACCCTTTTCTTTATTTAAAGGCTGAAATGTGAGGTTTACCATTTTATGAAACTTTTTTCAAAGCTTTATTTGAACATTTAGTACATGTTATTAGATAAACTGTTGTCAGTCATGTTGTCATTTAAAATCCAGACATCATTGGTAATGTTATTGTTTTAATGTTTATGCAAACAAAAAGTAATTTTATTTGTTGTTAGTTGATTTTAAATATAAAACTTGGAGAAACGATTCATGTCTCAGTAATTTTTGAAAATTCCCAGCACATTTTTAACAATAGCATGTTAATACTGATAACTGTGATAATTTTTGTCACTTTAATCATGATTAGAAATTTTCATACCATTTCATCTAATATCAATAATACTTTAATAACAAAAAAGCTTCCTATAAACCCTAAAATTGCTCTCTGTGGTGCTTTCTAAACATGTGTTGATGAAAACCACTGAAATCGATAAAGGCACATTACACCTCAATCTGTATATGTTTTTTTTTTTTTTTTTACAATATTGTGCAGTAGCATCCTAAAATTAAGGAAACCTTCAGTCAGTACAGCCATTACAACAGGTTTAAAAGTGCCAATGAGGTCATAAATCTGAGGTCGCTGTGGTAAACGCTGGAGCACAAGCACAATTAAAATCATAGTGAAGGAGCTAATTAGAGGATCTCAAATAAATCTAGATAAAAATGGAAGCGTTTCATTTGCTGCCTCCGCTATGATCTCTGTAGTACTGGAACAAACTGCCCAGCCAATCAGCACAGTCTTACACCCACATAAATAACTAATATGTGTTCCTTACTAATGACTAACAGCCCCATGGGAGGAGGCGAAGAGGAGGAAGAGGATGCAGAGAGAGAGAGAGAGAGAGAGAGAGAGAGAGAGAGAGAGAGAGAGAGAGAGAGAGAGAGAGTCACTGAATACCATTTGCCTGTAATACCAAACAAATTAATTCTCCAACTTAGAATTTACAAATCCTTCTTGGTTTTTAAAAAGTGGGAATAAATACAGGTACAGTATACCTTAACTGATTTTAAATTAACACACGAAATGGGTTGAAAGTGTAGTGTAGAAATCCACCAAATAATAAGTAGGCCTACTGATTACATTTATTATACAGCCCATTAAGCATTCACTTCTGGTGTTGTGTGATTTGTGAATTTTTGTAAAAATGATTTTTCCAAGTTGTAATAACAATTTCAATAACACATATTACATTACAAGAAAATGACATTTTAGACTTTCTTCTTAAATATTTCACATTTTATTCAATGTGATACTTGTTGTTTCTTTATGTAATTATTTGTTAAATTTACTAGACAGTTTCAAAAACATCAATGATAAACACTAGTTTCACAACTTTAAATTTGTTTTTCTATTAAAAAAAAAAGAAAAGTGAAAAGCCTCACAGGGAATGATTTTGAGTTTATGAAACAAATTAATCAGTGAATTGCTTTTGTAAACTGTCATAAACTGTTCAAAAATTCCTTTTCAATAAAATAATCTGAACCATCAGACAAAGATCAGCAAATATGACAAAAATTATATTTCAGAGTCAATCAATTCTGGTATTTCATCTCATGACATGTATCTATCAACCCATGTCAAAAGGTAGATGTATACAGTGAGCTGTGAAATTCTTGCTGGAAAAAAAAAATAATTTTCAGTGCAACCCTGTAGAAATGCTTAGAAACGGGATTAGATGTGAATTATAGTGCCAAATCTGAACATCACACTGAATGCTTGTGAGAAACATTAAACCTGTGTTCCCCCAATCAGCCTGGTTTATTTTAGTTTTATTGTGCCTTTTTCTGAACACGATGATTCAACATTGTGAAAGGAGAGTGATGGATGGTTCTAGTCAATAATTTCAGACAAGCAAGGATGAACGAGGCAGAAGATGAACAGATCTGAGAGCTCTCGAGACACTTGAGCACAGAATACAGGGGTTGTGCAGCTGCCGGCGATGAGCGAGCAAACATAATTATATGAGTTGGGTAGCGGGTTGAGCTCAATGAGGCAGAGAGAGGAAGAAACACGCTGAGTATGACGCTCTGTAGCTGCTGCTTTTGTTGACGTCTGGATCACCCAAGGATGCAGAAAAAACATCTGCAGAATAGTTAACCTTTCACCCACCAACAACAAACTCTATGTGTTTGCTTATTTAGAAATGGAAAACAAGGAAGCATAAAGCTTGAGCAAGATAAGCAAACAAAATAACAATGAGAGAAGTGGGTATTTCAATTGAATTCCAGAGACCCCAAAAGTGTTTCAGCAAAACATTAACACGGTTTGGGCTTTTGCCAAGCACATAACATACACAGAGCATCGTCCTTCACACAAAAATGTAGGTCTCACTTCTTTCTGAAGGGGTTTACAATGTGCTATTCAAACTGCATCCATAAACCCAAAATAAAGCTCAAACCAAACAAAAACAGAAGAAATGCATTCTGACATACAATCCAAGTCTCAAATTCACAAGTGTCAAGTTTTTCAAGATTAAGTCTTAATATATTTTTAATTAATATTTTTCTGTTTCATGACATGTTTATAAATCTTGTCAAATGAGAATTCAACATTATTATTTTTATTAGGTCACAGTTTCATCAAAAACAATTTCTGAACAATTTTTGACGTTTTTTTTCTGGGGTGGGGTTCGGAGCTTTTTTAAAGGGGTCATATGATGCGATTTCAAATTTTCCTTTCTCTTTGGAAAGTTACAAGCTCTTGGTGAATGAAGGAATCTGTAAAGATGCAAAGACTAAAGTCTCAAACCCCAAAGAGATATTCTTTATAAAAGTTAAGACTTGTCCACGCCCCCCTGAAACGGCTCGTTCTAACATGCCCCCACATCTCTACGTCAGTATGTGGGAAGATTTGCATAACGCCGCCCAAATGTTCACGCAAAGAAAGAAGGCGTAACTTTTATTCTGGTTGTAGTATTGTTGTTGCCGCCGCCACCAAGTCCTATAGACGCTGTGTGTTTCACTGTGAAAGCGAAACTACTTTGAATGGCCTTCCAAAAGAGTACGATATCCGCTTCGTCATGCCTGGAGCTGATCCGTGCTGGTCGCTGAGGAAATACATCAACTTTGCACTGTGGATCACTGAATCAGCTTTCACCGCGGACTTAAGCGAAGTCCAGCCTGCCGCACCGTTGTCAAGCCGCCCGCCTCTGCTCACTCAAGCCGGCTGCGGTGTGTGATGCTGTTTCGTTGAGAAAGCGAAACTACTTTGTTTGGCCTTCCAAAAGAAGACATGACTAGAAATCATGTTTATATCATGTTTATAATGGTTTTTATGTTTATGTCTCGTCGCTCCGACCGGACAAGGGATCACAATATGTTAAGAGGCGTAACATTTCCGTCACACGCTTGAGGCATTCAGCCAATCACAACGCACCTCGAGGTTAGCTGGCCAATCACAGCACACCTCGCTTTTCAGAGAGATAAGCCTTGTGAAAATTTACGCGTTTCAGAAGGCGGGGCATAGAGGAGAAACAATAATGTACAGTATGCGGAAAATAATGTGTTTTTTAACCTTAAACCACATAAACACATTTCATTACACCAAATACACAAATAATGTTCTTTTTAGCAACATCATATGACCCCTTTAATATAAAATGTCTCTAAAAGTTACCCCATAGTAAATAAATAGGCAACTGAATGAGGTAACCTTACGATATAATATAATACTCCTAGAAAAAATGTCTAGGATTCAATATATTATATTATATTATATTATATTATATTATATTATATTATATTATATTATATCATACAATATTACATCAAAATATATACTGAAACAGCTGGAATCCAAGTAAAGTTTCAAGGTAGGTCTAAAATTCTCAAATCAACTTAAATGTGACTCTCTGACTTCAGTTGTCATCTCTGCCACACACTCTTTTGTTGACAAGGCTTGGTAATTCATATCAGCACTCACCCTAAACCTCTCCTCACACCACAAATATAGCACAAAAGGCCCAAACATCCAATAACCTGGAACCACCATGATGAGGTTTAACTAAAAGAACGAGACACTTACTGTTTCCGTAGAGTCGAGGTGTTGTTAGTCCCAGAGCTGTCATTCCGCTCCAGTCGGCCTCTCTCTTTCTCCACAGGGGCTGACCCACATGACAGGCCCCGGGTCAGTCTGGTGTGGGTCCGTCGAGCTGGACCCGGCACCGTGGATGAGGGTATATTACTGCTGCTGTTCTGATGGACACCTCCAGCACTGTGGTTTGGTAGTGATGACGGCTGGCTGGGCTTAGAGCTCTGGTTGTAGTTGTGGTTCTGCGTCAAGTTCTCGGTTCCCGGGTTCCGGTCCTGCCGCAGGTCCTGGTTCTCCTGGTTGACCCGGTCTAGCTGTGTTTGGAGCTCCTCGATGCGTTTACGCTGCGTCTCTAGAAGTTTGGCCTGGTTCTCAATGATGTTATTGAGCTCCAGAAGATACTCCACAGCCCGATTTGGGCTGTCTGGGTTGGACTCCATAATTTGGGCCCCCCCCCCACCTGATAAGTTCAGTGGGGGGGAGATAAAACAAAAGAGCCTGAAGGTAGAAACTTGATAAAAATGTCTTTTATCCTATAAATTGCAACATGAGTCTCAACAACTGAAAAACACCAGCACAGAACATGTAGAGCACCAATGTTATCGACTGCGTCTTAATGTTCATCCATGAATACTTCAAATGTAAAAAAGTACAGCGGTAACCACAGCTCTCAGCAAATGAGTTCAAAGGTCAATAATTTGCATCCTCTCAGCTGCAAAGATTGTACTTCAACAAGTTAGTGAAAAAAGATGATGTATAAAGAAGAAAAAAAAGACATGGACAGTTCTGGGCATCAGCTTGTAGCTTTTCCAGACAAAAAGATCCATCTGAGTCCAATGACGACATGAAATCATAAGTGATGTAAATAAATGCCTATATTACAGTCAGAGGAAATAACATCTATAGATCATTTCTAGTGTTTCATTATATAATCCAGTCATCTTGAGATTTGCTGTGCTACACATAACTCCCACATGCTGAGGTAGCACAGTGGAAAATGAGGAACAGCAGCAAACAGATATAAATCTAATCCCTGAAATCCAAGAGCTGTACAGCTTGAGATATTCAACATACTGTAAAAAAATAAAGTGAAGAAAAGGCTTTCTTCATTAACAGAAAAGTGAAATTCCGTAAAACTGAACCACAAATGTAATTTCCAACATCTCAACACAGTAAACTGTCTTCATTCAGGCAGCAGAAGAGGAATTTGCGACTGAAACATTAAAAGTCTATGACACACTTGCTCAATATAGTGTCAGTAATATATATTTATATATATTCAAAATGAAATGTAGGCTATACATGGCTTCACGTATGTTAAAAATCCTACTTACACCTCTCTTTATCGGTTTCTTTTCCTCAACCCATTTTCATGGATATCATTCAGTTCATCTCGAGATCAAAATTCGCTCTTCTTGTTTAATTCAACCTCGTCGAGTTTGAATAACACCGTCGTTTGTCTTCTCTCAGCAGACTTTTCCCAGACGTCGATCTTCGAGCTGGACCACCTGCTGTAAAGTTCGCGCTGCTCTGTGCTGCTGGTTTTGGAGATGATCTCGCGGTCGCTCAGGTTCGTGAGCGCGTTCCTCACCTGACAGATCCGATAGCAACTGCAGGCAGAGAAGCGTTAAACTCGTCTTTCCTGCGCTCGTCACACAGCCAACCCACGCAAGATCTTTTCAGCACGCGAGAGAGAGAGACTTCAACAACGAAGCACAAACATATTACACATGGAAATGATTTCAGTAGCCTTACAAAAATTACCATGGTTACAATATCTCTGGTAAAATACCATAGTTACAACTGTTACTGTCAAATAATTAATATTAGGAAAGTGATTTTATTTTATTTTCAATTAGGCTAAACAAAATCAATTTCCTGTTAGACAAACCTGGTAAAAACTGGTAGCTTTTTTTTTTTTTTTTTAACACCATAGTAAATAGTTTCTGGCTGGTCTGAGATGGTCATTAGCTATTCTCCACACCAGCTAAACCATGCTCTTAAACAAAGCTACCACTTAAACTGGATTTTCCAGCAGGAACTAAAATAATAATAATAATAATTGCAGTAACTATGGAAAATGTAGATTGTAAAATATTATAAACCACTAAAATTGAAAACTTAATTTTCTTTTGCCTTCATTTTAAGTAAAAGTGATGCCACAACATGCAGAAATGAGTTTATTTCACTTTCACAGACCATTTAGAATCTAATTATGAAGCAAATTTAGTTGAAAATGAATAGAGTTGTAATAACCGTGGAAGTGTTGTACGATATAATTAATTAATAATAGTATTAATACAATATTAGATGAAACATTTCATTTCGAAACTGACATTTAAACATTAAAAAGTAAGTGTCTAATATAATTGTATTATTTATTCTAAAATTCTATACTAATAATACATAATAAAATAATAATTATTATAAATATCAGCAGTAATATAAGTAGTAGTTGTTGTTTTTGGTTCTCAAATACTAAATCTCAGATACTAAAGTAAAGTTATAACCATACAGTTTTTTCTATATTCTTGATACAAAGTACTTTTCAATAAGCTTTGCTGTCATCTACTGCTCAGGACAAAAACAAAAACACAAAGTATCACTGCACACACACACACACACACACACACACACACACACACACACACACACACACACACAAAGCAAGCAAGAAAATTCACTCCAGGCCACAACTGATCTCAGGTAGATAGATGAATCTTTATTATAACTCTTATATAATTTGTTACCTGCATCTGGGTTACAATGGATTATAACAATATAATCATAATAGAAACATAATCTTATATGTATATATATAATTTTTATATATTTATATTTGTATCTATTTACAATTGGTACATATGGTCATAGACATTAGTATGTATATGGACATAAAGACAATGTCAGATTCTTCAGATTGAACATGTAATAAACATGACTCATTAGTGAAAGCTTATGTGGCATTGGTTCATACTCTGAATTTTATGATATGTTTAAAGATGTGTGGACCACCAACACCAGACTGACTTCAACAAACTGATCCCAGACCTGCTGGGGCTGCACAGATTACACTGCTGTCTCAATTAAAATGCCAGCATCTTATGCATAGTTTAAATGTGCATACATTCTGGTAGACAGTATGACACACAGAATGAACAATTTTGGGTTTGATGACAGATTAGGAACTTAATGATCAGCAAAAAAATAAATCAAGGAAAACAACTGGTAAACAGTAGGCACAGTTCTTAGGTTAAATGATAAAATATCATCAGTATTTCAACAGTTAACAAAAGCATAATACAGTCAACCTCTCTCTCATGTTTACTAGCAAGCTTTCATCAGTAAAGATAAAGACCCTGGGTGCATTAAACTAAAGAGGTTTTGCAGGCTTGGCACAACTCCTCTCAATATTGCAAAGCCCAACTTATATTTTCAGTACAAAACATCAGTCCTTTTTGGTTGATGGGGTCAAACCTGCCAAGAGAACCATTTCATAAAGTATAACTGTTTTCTATAAATGACACTTCATGTTTCATAGTGAAGTCTCATTTAATGTTTTTACAGATAATTCATCTGAAACTGTTGGACTGACAGTTAATCTTTGTATGTGTTAATCATACTTTGTTAACTGCAAGAAATGTGTCATGGGTCAAAATATTCCTTTTAAATGACATACAACTTTGTCAAAAGGAAAACTTTTACAAATATGGATCATGTGACATTTAATTTTGAACTTAATTGAGATATCTGAGGTCACAGAGGCCAAGGTCAGCAGACAGGAGGAGTCTTTTGTCACCAAGGCAACAGTAAGGGTCACACTAAGGGTGTATAGAGGCATACTCAAAAAAGAAAAAAAAGTTTACAGTTTTTATATCTGCTCCCTGAGATGTCGAAAAATAGAGGGCACAAAATGGGAATCATTTTTGAACAAATGCATTAAATTAAAACATTATTATAATGATTTAAAATCAGGGGGAACTATAGGGAGTGTGACAAATATATCTCCCCTGAAATCTTTAAGTTTACATAATGTACACACTTCATTCACAAGCATGCAAATTAAAAATCAGCTATAAGGCTAAAGGCAGAGAACTGGATTTCAAGGTAGCATGAATTATAAAGAGAATGTTTGGTTAATGTTTAAAACCTGAAATCTTAAAATTTTTAAAATACAGTTTTTCCAGGTTTCTTTGATAACAAAAGATAAAAAACTGTAAAAAACAGTTTTACTGCACAAAAACTTTTGAACAGTACTGTTATATACTGCAGTAGTTAATAATGCCAGACTTTCTTCATGGAGGACAAAGCGAAAGAGATGAAGAGAGAAATGCTTGAGAGAGCAAGCTGCAGTGGAAGTGTTCAAGAACTGCTTAAATGAGCAGGGAAAAACAATATAATAGAAATAATGTCCTGTAAAAACAATTTGGCACAAAAGTAAAAGATGTGTGTTAATAATGGCATTGCCTCATGCAGGACAAACCACCATGATGCTTGGCATTGTGTACAGTACTATGAATATTGTTGGCACGAAATTTTGAAGTTTCTCAGCATGTTCTGGATGGTTGTGCATCAAACTACTTCATACTTTAAACTTGGCATTGTGTACAGTACTATGAATATTGTTGGCACGAATGTTTGATATTTTTCTCATTTGTAAGTCACCTTTGATAAAAGTGCCTGCTATATAAATAAATGAAAAAAATTAAAATTACTTAAATTCCAAACCAAAAAAGCAAAAAAATAAGCATAATTCAAATTAGCAAAAACATTAGCAAAATTTACTGTTGCTACTGGTGACATATGCTGGACTACCGCAGTACAATCATTTCGTCTGCTTAAACTCCGCCCCTTTCTTACAATCAGCTGCAAGCTGGCATTCAGATCTGCCTCCATCCAATCAACTACCAAGATATTTTACCAAGTCCCCGTCCTACATTTCTTTCTTTTCGACAAACCATTTCACTCAGATGTACGCCACAAATACGAAAGATTGTCACTACTTGAGTTTCACTGCGACTTTAAACACAAGTATAATCAATAGTAATATTGATAGTTGCCTTAGCAACATAAATTATGTTTCTGTTTCTCTTCCTTTCTCAACCATCCATATCCCTCTCAACCTCTCTAATGAACCCCTGTGAGCTGGGTTTTATCCAGGGGCCTGGAAGGGGGGGCCCCGGCGCCCTCTGTGTGGTTTTTCGAGTCCTGACGTTCATTCCGATACACTGAGAGACCAGAGATACTGGCTGCAGAAACGCTCCACTCTGACACACTAGTTCCTGACTCGGACTCTGCATAGTTGGATGGTGCAGATGTGATGAAAGCAAATGGGGTAAGGCAGACGATTACCGAAACTTGTTTCTGCTTTATTTTCATACTCTCGCTCTATGTTTGTCTGGAATCCCTCGTTCAATTTTTTTTGTTCAGCTCCCACTCAAGCACTTCCTTATTTGCCTCATTTTCTATTTCACATTCCTTGTCGCCCTCTGAAGCAAGCGTTTTCCTCTCCTCCCTCTCCCATTCTTTGTCTTTCAGCCTTTCTCTCTCTCTCATCCACACTTGTTCTGTCTCTCTTTCCCACTCGTCCTCCTCCTCATCTTCCTCCCACTGCAGTTTAGGCTCAGGAAGTCTCTGGTTATTGATAGTTTGTGTGTTCTTGCTCTCAATCTTTCTCTCCACCCGTCTCATCCTCTCCTCGCTCTTGCTCCATCTTGACATGTCTTCCCTTCCCTTCTCTTGTCATCTTTTTCAACCCTTCCCTGCATGTTTTCTTCACTTTGTTCGGCAGTCTAGGCAAGCTCTGTGTCCTTCGTCTCCTCCTTTTGTCTCTCGACCTTCGCCCCCTGCCCTGATTGCCGCCCTCGAGAGTGTCAGGTCTCTCGCGGTCTTCTCCATCACTTCCCCTCTCTCTCTGTTCTCTCTGCTCTCGGTTGGTCTTTCCTGGTTCCTGAACTCTGGATGTGGCGTCTTGTTGAGCAAGGCGACGGCTCACTGCAGCCAAACCCGACTGCAGGGCCTGGGGTGAGGAGGAGACAGCTGTGACGTGATCACGGTCTGAGAGTGAAACACATGAGAGAGATGATGGTGGAGAGAAAAGGGAAATGGGAAAAAAGGGATAGTTAAACTAAAAAATTAACAGTTATCATTTACTCGCCCAATTATGTAACATTAGAACATTCCAAACTTTTTGTTTTTCTGTAGAAAACAAAAGGAGAATTTTTAAGGAATTCCACACTGATATTTTAATACATCAAGTTAAACTATAGGAAAATGACAAATGATGACTTGGCAACTCGCTAGAAAAAAATTAAGTTAAGTTAAAGCCATAAAAACCATATACCATATAGTTCAAAAACCATATTTATATAACTATAATAACCCTGTAACAATGTCTGTTGAGCCTCTAAAGCCACAAAAAAGCACAACAGAAGCACATTAAAAGGTAGTTCATACTAGGAATCGTTCATGATGGTTGACTAGTAGTCAAATTATTGGATTTAATGGAAAGAAGTTGTTTGTTCACTGAAAAGCTTCCACTTCATTGTTACTTTCGGTTTGATGTCAAGTGGCATGACTTGAAATATACTGTACGAGTGGTACACACTACTTTTATGTTTGTTTGTTTTTTGATCACAGCATACAGGTTTGGAACAAGTAAGGACGGATAAATAATGACAACGTTCTCTTTCTTTGGTGGATTATTTCTTAAACATTCACAAACATTGTTACAAATAGTTCAGTGCTTTTGTTGCAGATTTTAGAAGAAAAGACGGGATTTGTATGAGAAAATATTTAAGCAACTCTTGTTCAAGTAAAATGGAAAGTCAATTATGGTTTAGATAGCTTTGAATACCAATCACAGCTAATGTTCCAGAGTACTTCAAGTGTTTCTCTCAGGTCTTTTGTCCCCCTCTTTAGTCAGGACTTTGAGGTAATTCTGAATGTGCCATGTGCTTCACATTTAAAGCTGCGGCTGACTCATTAAAACCAAAAGATAAGAAGCTTTGAAATGCAAAAGCTTTTGATATGCTAATAATGAACCACTTAATTATATGCAACAGAGTATGACATAACTAAAAAAAAGAAAAAAAAAAAAGAAACGAAAATAAATAAATAAAATCTGTTTACAATTACAATAAAGGCAAATAACATAATTAGGGCTACCAAAGTTAACATATTAATGTTTCTAAGTATGTTTAACACTGTTGATATTCATACAGTTTCCTGCAACTTAGTTCACATCCTAACCTAAAACACTTAGTCAAAATAGTCAGAATATTAGCAGGACAATTATTTAGCCAAAATGTCTAATATAATTGATTCATATAATTAATAGCACTTTTTAATTAAGAGTAATTATTGTTCCAAATTACATGATTAAAAATAATAAAATCATTTGCAGTCTTTGTGTGGCGAAATGAAATTACCATGATTAACTACCAAGATATTATTGAAGATAAACTAGTATGAAATAAAAGCACCATTTAAAAATGGTAATGAGAGGGCCAACTAAGGGCTGCTACACTGTCAAAGGACATCTCTTCATCATATTTTATTTTCTCTCATTAAACAAGAAGCTGAATGCACTGAAAATTAATGGACAACATTTTGAAAGAAACAAAATAATGTAATAATAAATTAAAGACATTTAATCATGTCCCCTTATCATCATTCTATTCTGTGAGGAACTCTCCTCTCATATCAGAGCAGCTGATGCCTGACATCCTTCAAAATGCCATAATGTCTCTTAACTGTATTCATTTGGATGGTTTATAATCATATTATTCATATTATTACATTTATTGTAAACAAATCATGAAATCAATGGCAATTATTTTAATTTATTGACAGTCTAAACAAATCATGAAATCAATGGCAATTATTTTAATTTATTGACAATCTTAAAATGGCAATTATTTTAATTTATTGACAGCCTTAAAATAATAATAATTAAAAAAAAAAAGACTAATTTAATTAGCTTCATCTGGAATTACCAACGAACATCACAGCTGTTTTCATCACATCACAGTTGATATCACAGAAACATATGACAGGGAGAGTGGAAAGCAGTCAAAGACGTTTAGATGACAGAGAAATATGAGAGAGATGTAGAGAAACATTAAAACGCAGAACTAACAGGAACAGCTACCAACCGCGTATTTTCTGGCCTTCCAATCACATAGAAACACGGTTCGCCCAGCTTGGAGTTGGTCATACAGAGAGAGAGACTGGAGAGCTCCACTACAGGAGGAAGAGGAAGAGGGAAGGCCAAAAGAATTTAAAAAATAAAGCGTTGATGGAGAGGTGGGAAAGTTAAGAGGAAAGTGAAATGAATTAAAAAAATGGTTCATAAGAAATAAAGACAACGAAAGATCAAAGAAGATGAAAATCAAAAGAAATCAGCGAGATGAAGGATGAAGGGAAAGCCAAATGAGATGACCAAAAATCAAAAGCAAATTAAGAGAAGTAAACATAAATTTGTTAATGAGTGGATAATATTGGATAATAAGTAAAAGTGGATCATAAGGAATATCAAAAATATGAAATCAAAGAGAACAGGAAAAGGAAAAAAAAGTCCAAATAAGAAAGCAGAGAACAGCTATTAGTAAGCTAATAGAAAAAGTGAAATACATTATCATAGGTAGCAAATGACTGTTCACATATTCAATATCTGTACAGTGGCCATGATAAAACAAACATTACAAACATTAAAAGTTGACTGGATGAGCCACATTTGAGGCCATTAATATATAGTCACTTTTGACCACACCATTCATTAAATTCTGCACATTCTATATGCAAGTCTACATCTACAAAGAAAAAGCAATAAAGAAGCCACATAACCACACATGGTTAAACCACTATTACAAACAATTACATTCTTTTATATCTGATAACCCATAATACCATTTGTGATAGCAAACGGATCATAAAAGGAATGTGAATATGACCATCTAATATTTTAGATGATGTATGATAATGTGATGTTCAGCTGACCTCTGATCTGTTGTCTTACCGTTGTCAGGGACGTATCCATTTCCTCTTTTGAACACGAGGTGTATCCTGCTTCCTCCGGTCCTGATCTGCTCCACAGCCTGACTGTGACTCATTCCTGCTGTACTGTCTCCATTGATCTCCACCAACTGATCACTCACCTGCAACATACACAATTACCACAGAAATCAGACACAACTGTGTAATTGACATGATTTTTACAGAGGCACATAATAATAAGAAATGTTTTTAAAATGTTTCTTGAGCACAGCAAAGATGGAGTAGTGATGATGCTGAAAATTCAGAGGTCCCAAAAAAGCAAACATTTTGTAATTGCCTAATATTTTCACAATACCACACTAAGCACAAGAGATGTCTTTCATACCTGCAGTAACATAAAAGAGCTTTCTCTTGACTTGATATCTTGACTTATACAGTAGTTCTTGAGCTACTATAATTACTACAGACTGACCCTAACCTAAAACCTTCCATTTACATTATTTAGTCTCTTTACATAAACCTTCCATTTACATTATTTAGTCTCTTTACATTGGTCTATAAGTGTTTTTTCAGGCATTTTTGTATAATTTTATACACAATAGTATATCAAGATCAAAGCCACACACCCGCACCTGTATTTTGTGGCTGCGTGAGGCTGGTCCTCCCTCCATCAGTCTCAGCACATAGAGGCCCATGTTATACTCACTCCCTCCTCTCAGACTAAAGCCGAATCCAGTGGACCCCCTCTCCAGTTCCACACTGTAGTACCGCGTGGCATCCTGCTTTGTGTTTTAATGTGGACCAAAAAAAGGAAAAGAGTTATTTTTTGCCATTTTTTGCCACATAGCTTATGTTCAGGCACTGTAAGATGAAAGTATAGCTGACCTTTGGTTTTGATCTGTGAGTTTTCCTGTTCTTATAATCAGAGTCATTTTCTGCTCGCTCGGAGGAATCTGACAGCAGAAAGGTATTAGGATACATTTTTGCTATAATGTTATCTATTGCTCATTCAAAAACAAATAATAATAATTAAAAAAGAAAAAAAAATTTATTAGCCCATACTGATATATTTGTTTTTATATTTTATGCCACTAAACAGCATGTTGGCTGTTATTAAATCTTAACCATTTACAAAGGGCCAAATAATTTACAAGCTTCAAGTGAAATATTATGATGTACATTAAAAAATATAGATAACTTTAGTTCTCAAAAGATGAGAATATTGGAAAAATGAGCCTTGATTTTATCTACGTACTTTCAATATTTGCCTAATCAGACAAAACAAACAATAAACAATAAAAATATGAAAAAATTCAAGTATGGGGATTATGCAGTGAACATAGATAGACCGATAGAGAGATAGATTCATCTAGATTCAAGCTCAGGACATTCAACCAACCAACCAACTTCATGAGGTGCATGCTGGGATGCATTTAAACAGTACTGAAGGTTGTTTAAAAAATAAACAATTTTTAAACATATAAACTTCTCATAAAAAAAAAATACTCATAAAAAAATAAAAAAATTTTAATGTTATATATTGCTCATAAAAAAATAATACTACTATATTTCTTTAAAAAAGTATAAATGATCAGCCCAGGTGAGTGCACTTACGAGCACTAGCACGAGGTACGATGGTCAAGCGGAGTGTGTTTCCAGCTCTCCTCAGGATCTGTGCCAGCTCTCTGTGGGGTAAACTGACCACTGATCTCCCGTCTACCGCCTCTAGACGATCTCCAGGCCGGATCTGACCGCTGCGTGCCGCCGGGCTGCCTCTGCGTACCGTCACAAACCTGTGAGGCAGCAGAGACACTGCTGCAGGACAAACAGAGATAAATAGCATTCATATAACATTCAGAGTGCTGATTGTGCAAAACTCGCCACACAGTACTGTTGTGATGCAAGAGTGGTTGCCAGGGTGTTGTTATGTGTTGCTAGGGTACTGTTTGTTACTTTGTTATCAGAGAGTCAGTAATGATACACTGTCATTTCACTGAGTATATATGAGACAGAATAAAAGAAAAAAGAAAGAGCAGAAAAATCACATTGCATCTTTTAAATAAACAACCCCTAAGCATAGAAAGAACAGTTACCAAATACTTGCACAAAACACACACAGTTAGGAATCAAGATGGATTATCTAAGCCAAAGCAGATAAAAAAAACCTCTGTGGAGATTTCTCCCTCTGGAGAGAAATGGGAGAGATAATGGATGGAGGGTGGAAAGAGTATAGTGGGTGGGACTGCAATTGGACAGAGAGAGAGAGATTGTGAGAGATACTGTAGATAGAGCAAGCAAAAAAAAAAGTTTCTCTCTTTTGTTCAATGTCAAACTCTTTCCAGTGTTGCTTTTAAAGGCATCTATCATTAATACACAGCTGAATCAGAGATTCTGTAGCTACTGCAAATCCTTTCAGCAAATCACACTGAATGTCACCTACAGAAACCTGTGACGCAGCTCGTAGGCTGAGTATTATTGCAGATTTAACTCAAATCCTTAAAGCCATTCAAATCACTGTCATCAGTC
The DNA here is from genome assembly GCF_018340385.1 of Cyprinus carpio. Lineage (NCBI taxonomy): Eukaryota > Metazoa > Chordata > Actinopteri > Cypriniformes > Cyprinidae > Cyprinus > Cyprinus carpio. The sequence goes on along the minus strand of NC_056579.1, from coordinate 18,944,190 downwards.
CATTAAAGGTGCTGATATGATGTTAGGGATTACAGAGAAATATGAGATTACAGACATCTGAACTAAAGCTGAAATACAGAAATAAGACATTTTGCAAAACAATTAATAGTCTCGTATTTTAATGTCATTGTAATGGTATATGTCTTCATTATGGTTCAAATTCCAATTTACATAAAATAAATGCTATCAAATATTGAAAAATTATTAGAAATATTTGACAAATACTGATAACTATTAACTGTTTTTATGTATTAAGCCAGTAAACAGCATGTTGGCATGTTATTATACGGTTTTCTCTGAGATGCTTCAAGTGAAATCTTAAAATAATTTTACATGCTTAATGTACATTATGATGTACATTAGAAATATTGATAATTTTAGTTCTGCAATTTTAAGTTAGGCAATAAAACGAGGAGAATGTTTGGAAAAATGAGCTTTGATTTTATCTACTTACAAAACAAAATATGGAAACATCCACTTATTGTTATTTCTATTTCTACTTCTTTAATAGTAATTTCAAGAACAAAACAACACAAATGCAAGTGTGAGGACAAAACAAAATCAAACCAACCCAACGCAAACAAAATAAAAACCAAACAAAACAAAACATCATGGAAACATCAACCTATTTTTTTTCTACTTTCTCATAATCTTAATTTAAACAATGAAACAACACAAATGCAAATGTGGCGAGTACGTAGCAACAAACAAATCGTTTTTATCTGTCTTCTATTTGAGCTTACTCTAAGTTGCTGTCCTTTGTCTAGATTCAAGCTCTGGACATTCAAACAACCAACCTTCATGAGGTGCATGCTGGGATGCTTTTAAACAGTACTGAATCATCCCATTAAAAAGTGTTTCCAACCTTTGACTAGTACTGTATGTAACTGAACAGATGTATCTATATTTGTTACAGTTGTAGTTTGCAAAATATGCTTTCCATTAAAACTGGTACAGCTGTTGAGTTTATGCTGGAAGTTTCTTGAATCCGTTAGTAAAGGGTAATGGGCTGAGAACAAATGGAGCAATAATAATCCAAAAGTCACATGAAGACACTACAGGGAAATCACCTTGTGAGTCCACATCTTTGTCCCTTAAGTCAATCTGCCTGTCTCCATTAGTCTGCACCATTAACGAGAAAAGAACTTGTCCTGTGCTGACCTACTTAGAAACAAACTCACGCACACTCTGTTGGAGACACAAATATCCACATGCCCACACACATCTCTCTTCTTTTCTTGGGATAAACCTCTGTAAGCAGTGTGCTGAAAAAACGAAATCTTCATTGAGGTTTAATGCTGACTCAGTTTAGCTCAAAGGGAAAAAATCATGCTAAACCTTACTCCCAGCCTGAGGGGATATCATTCTGTAAGAGCTAGCATTAGCGTCTTGGTTTAACATGACATTCAATTACTCAGCTGGGTTGATGCCAGTGTTAGATCTGTCTACGAGGTGTTATGCATTACAGATCCTGCTTTTACTCAATACACTGAATGACAATCCAAGTACCATTTGACTTTTAATGTTGCCTGATTAACAGCCTGGATTTCATGTTAAGTGTCCACGTTCTACACATTATAAGTCCACTTATAATGTTACTCAAGATTTAATGCACCAAAAGCAGTTGTAATTTAATCTTGCGTGACCGTTTTCCTTCCTCTTTGTGCACTGTACCTTTAAGACTTATATGTTAATGATATAGGTGATCATATATAGTTGTTTTTTATTAGATAATTATTTTTACAAATTAGTTTAAATCAAAAACTAATTAAAAATACTAACAAAAAATTATTATTCTTAAACTTCTCATTAAATACACTTAATAAAATTATAATAATTATAATTTTAATGATAAATTCTAATAATACATTGTTTTTTGTAAACTGCTTATTAAATATACTTTATGACACATATAAAAATATATTTCTAATATAATAATTGTAATATTTTTGTGGCAGAGAAGATAAAAATCTGGTCTCACCAGCCAGAAGAAAACATCATTATTGGGTCTGTTATCTGACAAATCACTAAATTAATAAATAACAAATAATAAAGGCCTTTCAATATGAGAAGGTGTGAAGCTGAGAAAAACAGACGAGTGGAGTTACAAAATGAGTGGAGGACAGTCGTAATCACGGCTGTCACTGAAAATCATTACTTTTCACACAATGCCACATCCAGTGTGAGTCACACAGATTCAGCCTCCAGAAACACTTGAGTGCTGAATGATAGAGAGAAAGAGCAGACCACATTTACATTTGTTCTGAATCACTGTTGTCAAAAAGATGTAAATGCATTATTAACAACTTTAACCTCTTAAAACTTTTTATTGTGGAATACAGAATCCTTCAGCTATAAACAAACCTGCGTTACAGTCAGGGTCCAAAATGTACTTTTTGATGCTAATGCCAGAGACGAGTGAATTGGGAAAATGTACCAACTATAAATATTTCTTGTATTCCATACAGTATTTACTCACCCTCAAGTTTTTCTTTTCTTTCTTCTGTTGAACACAAAAGAATATATTTTGAAGAATGTTAGTAACCAAACAGTTGCTGGTAACCATTTACCACCATAGTATTTTTTTTTCCCCATACTAAGGAAGTCAATGGCTACCGACAACTGTTTGGTTTCCAACATTCTTCAAAATATCTTCTTGTGTTCAACAGAAGAAAGAAACTCATACAGGTTTGAAACAACATGATGGTGACAAAAGTTTCATTTTGGGTGAACTATCCCTTTAAGAATGTAACAATATAAACAAATGTTTTGCACAGAAATAAAGCAAAACATCATATATATTCATGGATTAGGTTTGAAGTATTGTTGGCATATGCTTTCCCACACTAATGCCCACAAATGGGCCACAAATTAAGACACACACACACACACACACACACACACAATTAGTCCTGATAAAACACTGGCATGTAAGTTATGGAGTTCAGCTGAACCATGTGAACAGATATTTCTTATTCAAATGCACAAATACAACATTTTTAACAGATCTGACTTTTAGTCCATGCATGTTAGCTTTGAGGCCATCTATATGCCAATTTACTCCAAACCATGGATAAAATTCACTTTTAGCAGAAATACATGTATGTATTTGATGACTCTTTCTGCACATCACAGATTTCTGTAAATCAAATGCTTGATTTGGCTGTAGGCATGAGGTAATCACAGCCATGCTGATATTCAGACCAACAGATTGTGAGTTAAAAAACAGTAAGTTAACGATGAGCAACTTTAGACAGAAGAGTCTAGACACAATATACAGTAGATTCAACATTGCCAGGTACTTAGTCATTTATTGCTCCGCCAGCCTAAATAGTACCAAACAAAATCAAAAGTGAATGAACCGATGAGTTGCCAAGCGACACACAGGAGTGCATTTCATTCTTGAGTGAATTAGTGTATTAGAAAAAATCATCTGAGTGAATGATTCAATGACTCACAAAACAGTTACTTATTTCGTTCCTGAATAAACCAGTTATCAAACAAATCAGCTGAAAAAATAAGTGACTCATTCAGTCATTGCTGCCACCTGCTGTCTAACTATGTAACTTACAGAAAGTGTTACTGAAAAATCACCACTCATACACAGACTGACCATGTCTGTCTGATGCAAAGCACAGATGAGTGCAGTGATAAAAACAGGGTGGTCTTTAAGCATCACTGATGAAAGTTTCTAATATAGTAGCAGTCTTTTTACATCTTCATCTCAATAATAAAAGTGATCCACAGCTGCTGAAATGCACTGGCTGGCACTGCAACACTGTTCACTTCAGAAGACCAGTGCTGCATACTAAAATACAAGAGAGAGACAGAGAGGGACAAGAGAAAGACACAGAGAGTGTGTGATGCTCATTATGAACCCATGTTGCACTGCAGCAGTAGTTTTTTCTAGTACCACCAACAGAACCGGATCTAACAAATCTAAATGTACAAATAATGGCTATAGAAATACAGAACACTGCAAATTAATATAACTAAAAATGCTGTAGATAACTACAGGTTTATGTTGCCATAACTATCACTTAAATTGCAATTAATTCTACTTACATAATCTTATATATTTCAGTGAAATAAGATTTTTAATACACATTTAACAATCACTAAAGCACTAAAAAACTAATCACTCATGACACAAGAAATAAGTGCACAATTTGTAAGAAACATACAGCAGTCTGTCAAAGAAATACATTACTCATCAAATTAATATGAGGAATGAGGCAATAATTACAAAGTATTATTAAAGATTGCAAGCCTCAGAATTCAGTTACTGCAATGATTGTCTAAAATATATTACTTCATCACAACTGAAGCAGATGTATGAATACGAACTGGCATGAATGAGACAAGGATCTCGCTTATGTTGCTAGTTAAAGAACAGAAGACGTTCTGCAGATGTGCTGTTGATTTAGCTACAGTGCAGTACTGCTAGGCTCGCTCTACCTGAAGCCGCGAGCAGAGAACACAGAGGGCTTTTCCACTGTCACAATAATAAGTGCACAAGTGTGTATTTGGTGGTCTAGGGAAATGTCCCAGTCACACTTTGGGCCACAAGAACAGATTTTTGACAGCAAAAGCCACCTAAACTAATTTTGACAAGTCAAAAACACAGAAACATCACAAAAAAAAACACAAAATCATACAAATATATTACTTTCATATAATTAGTTTCTTTACACAAGGAACTGATTATTAAACACACAGAATAAACACAAAACTTTGTTTTTCTTTCCAACAACTTAGATTTATTCTGAATGAATTATATTTCTATCCCCTGACAAACTGTAAATTATTCCTCAACATATAAACACATATCAACCAACATATATAAACCAAACATATATCAACACGCTGCAGATATCATGTAGTAAAAGTTCAAATTAACAGGATTATTCATATACTGTAATGCACTACATATCCCTGCCATCAAAACACTATGCATCACTACTAAAACATTGTCCCAACAGAAATAGAAGGGAAATGAGGGATGGAATCAAGAGAAATAAATACATATTTACGTTTGGAGTCCTTCACACTTTTCAAGGCAGACTGCAGTCTCTCCAGCATGGCTTCATGTGTGTGTGTGTGTCACACTCCGCTTAAATCCCAAAACATGTGAGAGCGATCACGTGGAAGGGTCATAATGAAAAAACAAATGGAGGGCATAAACAAACAGACAAGTAAACAAAAAAACAAAACATAAAGAGCCTCTGTCTCGCTGTGCGAGCGAGTTGCTTACTGTAACGGGTTCATTTTCCTTTGGCATCTGGAATCAGTGAATAAGAAGGAGGGAGCGAGCGAGGGGGGTGGACAGGCAGAGAAAACGAGGAAATAAAGACAGAGAGCTGGAGATAAGAGGAGGGGCAATAAGAGAACGAACATGATGAACGATTTAATCCTTGGACCACCGCAGAGCGGGGGGTGTGTCGATAAGGGAAAGACAGGGACCTACATGCACATATGTGTGTAATCTGACTTGCCACTGCTGATGCATGCTGTTCCTGCAAATAAAAAAGCATTTGAGTGATTGAAATTAATGCTGTATCAGTGCAGTGAATATGACAGCACTGGTGCACCATGAAATAGAGAATAGTTCATGGAATAAAAGGGATAGTTCGTTCAAAAAATTAAATTATGTCAGTATTCATTCAATGTCATAAAAGCACTAAAAAAAATTCCTACACAAAATTCTGTAGAACACAAAAGAGGTTAATTTTTAAGGAAAATACTGCACATTTTTTCCTACATAATATCAAGCTCCAAAATGTCATAAAAGCACTAAAAAATATATTTTTACAGAAAAAAAAATGCTACAGTTAAAGCCTGTTAAAGGGATAGTTCACCCAAAAATTAAAATTTGATGTTTATCTGCTTACCCCCAGGGCATCCAAGATGTAGGTGACTTTGTTTCTTCAGTAGAACACAAACAAAGATTTTTAACACAGACCGTTGCAGTCTGTCAGTCTTATAATGGAAGGGGGTGGGAATCACGGCTTTGAGAGTCAAAAAAACATACACAAACAAAACCAAATTAAAAATCCACATCAAAAAATTAGAATATGGTGACATGCCAATCAGCTAATCAACTCAAAACACCTGCAAAGGTTTCCTGAGCCTTCAAAATGGTCTTGAGCCTTCAAAAAGTTTGGTTCACTAGGCTACACAATCATGGGGAAGACTGCTGATCTGACAGTTGTCCAGAAGACAATTATTGACACCCTTCACAAGGAGGGTAAGCCACAAACATTCATTGCCAAAGAAGCTGGCTGTTCACAGAGTTCTGTATCCAAGCATGTTAACCGAACGTTGAGTGGAAGGAAAAAGTGTGGAAGAAAAAGATGCACAACCAACAGAGAGAACCACAGTCTTATGAGAATTGTCAAGCAAAATTGATTCAATAATTTGAGTGAACTTCACAAGGAATGGACTGAGGCTGGGGTCAAGGCATCAAGAGCCACCACACACAGCGTCTTACCTGGGCTAAGGAGAAGAAGAACTGGCGTCAGAGGCGTCTTACCTGGGCTAAGGAGAAGAAGAACTGGACTGTTGCCCAGTGGTCCAAAGTCCTCTTTTCAGATGAGAGCAAGTTTTGTATTTCTAGAGTCCTAGAGTCTGTGATGATTTGGGGTGCAATATCATCTGCTGGTGTTGGTCCATTGTGTTTTTTGAAAACCAAAGTCACTGCACCCATTTACCAAGAAATGTTGGAGCACTTCATGCTTCCTTCTGCTGACCAGCTTTTTGAAGATGCTGATTTCATTTTCCAGCAGGATTTGGCACCTGCCCACACCAAATGCAACAAAAGTTGGTTAAATGACCATGGTGTTGGTGTGCTTGACTGGCCAGCAAACTCACCAGACCTGAACCCCAGAGAATCTATGGAGTATTGTCAAGAGGAAAATTAGAAACAAGAGACCAAACAATGCAGATGAGCTGAAGGCCACTGTCAAAGAAACCAGGGCTTCAATACCACCTCAGCAGTGCCACAAACTGATCACCTCCATGCCACGCTGAATTGTGGCAGTAATTAAAGCAAAAGGAGCCCCTACCAAGTATTGAGTACATGTACAGTAAATAAACATACTTTCCAGAAGTCCAACAATTCAATAAAAGTTATTTTTTTATTTTTTATTTTATTTTTTTTATTGGTCTTATGAATTATTCTAATTTGTTGAGATATTGAATTTGTGGGTTGTTAAATGTGAGCAAAAATCATCACAATTAAAAGAAACAAAGACTTAAACTACTTCAGTCTGTGTGCATTGAATTTATTTAATACACAAGTTTAACAATTTGAGCTGAATTACTGAAATAAATGAACTTTTCCATGACAATCTAATTTATTGAGATGCACCTGTACTATATATTTAAAATATAAAGTTTACATTTTATATATTCCATATATAATCTCAATTGTTAACTCTCATTCTAACTTCGACTCTGAGGGTGTGTGAAACATCAAGACAACACACACTCCCAAAAACAATATAAAATCAAGTCATACAGAAGAGAAGCATCTGAGATATTGATATAGATGGAAACAGCTGTGACGCTGGGGACGGGCACTTTTTTAGATGCTCAAGCTCTTAGTGATGTCATGGCCTCAATAAAAACCAAAGGAACACTGAGAAAAATGAGGTCATTGTGGGTTTAGGTAGGGGAGAGTGGGAGGGGAAGGAGGGCTGCGTGTATCCGGGTCTGACTGTTGGCAGGCCTCTGTCTCGCTGTCAGTCAGTCAACTTAATGCAGCTGCCACTGAGTAAGCCCAATTATGCACATAACAGTCTATAATTTTTTTTTTTTCCTTTAGAAGATTTAAGCATTGATTTTTTGCTTTTAGTATGAATATGTTAGCCTTAAGGATATATGCTAGTATGCTCTAAAATATTGACAAAATTTGTATTTAGAAGATTTAAGCATCGAAAACTTACAGTCAGCTTCTCATCAGATTTTCTGACCAATTAAGGTCTCTAGGATCTGAAGCCTCATGCCCCTTACACTATAAGAGACATTAAAGTTGTGACTGAAATCAGTCAATTGCTTCACACATTTATGTTATGTTATGTTATTATGTGCACCATACAGAGGATAGGAAGCAATTTAGACAGTTTAAACTTGCTTTCCATTGGGGTGAGTAAAGTCTGGTTTCATGTCAGTGTCACGTGCATCTCCATACATATTAGAGAGGACACATGAAAATATACAAGAGAAAGAAAGAAGTGGAGGCATTTCAGGCTGAACCTGTATCACCTGTATGAGCACATCACTCTTTCAAACTAAGTTACATGTTTAATATAAAACAAATGCTCACCTTTGACATTCTCCACGTCCTGGGAGGCGATAACAAATCCAAAGCCTTCACCTGGCTTCCTCTTCAGCTCCACCTCATACCCCCGCAGCACAGGGGGCTTTTCTTTCTCCTCTGTTTTCACTCTGGGACTGAGTACCGTCCCTCCTTCCTCTGAACTCATCCAATCACGTGGCTCCAGCGTGAGAGTGACAGGAGCAGAATCCAGGAAGCTGGTGCTCTGGACCAATGAAGAGCGCACCAGCGCTGGAGAGGACGGGGTTAAAGTGCTGCGTGATCGTGGTATGGAGTTGGTAAAAGGGACTTCAGAGTCAGAGGCGGAGCGAGGAGGGGGAGGAGTCAGTCGTCGCACAGAATTAGGGGAAATGGAGAAATACGAAGGGCCTACAAAGAAAGGACCAAAAAATTTATATTTGATGAGCAGGGATGAGAAATGTAAACAATTACAAATTTTACAATAAATAAATGAAAGAACAAAAAATAAATAAAATACCAATAATAAAAAAAAAAAAAAAAAAAAAAATCAATATAAAATAATGCAATGCAACCAAATAAAATAAACACAAATAAAATTTTATCTTTTTTAATCTCTTGCAGACAAGCATTTTAATGCTTCATTCTAAAGTAAAATAAAATAATTTACTAAAATAAAATCATTTACTGAGAGCCTGTAATTTTCCCACTACATAATAAATTTCACGAAAAAAAAAATGTGATTAGAGGCCTAGAAATAGTGCAGAATCTAAAATATACGCTACACATTAGATCGCGCAGGGATCATGTTTGTGACTGATCTTATTAGAGACACGCTAAAATCTCTGACACAGCGCAGAAATACCATAGGGCCAGAAAAGGAAGTAATCACTATATTAACTACATTATTTTGGCAACTGGATGATTTGTGATGATTTGGGTCTGTAACAACCTCCTATAAACAAAGATATCACACAAACAGAAGTTCTTATTGTGTCACTGTTCATTTCCTATCAAATATGTAAAGTATGACATTAATAGCTTGGTAAATAAAAAATAAAATATATAGAGAGAGCACTTAAAGTTGCTCTCATATTGGTCCTGAATCACTTTCAATCTAAGACTCCAAAGTTAGACATTTTTAAGATAAATCAGGAGCCCTCTGAGAGGATTCTTAGAAGCTTCGAGAATATGGGCCCTGGATTTTTAATAGTATTTTTCTTGTAATCAGTCTCAAAGAATTTATATTGATATCCAATATCAGCCAATATTTATTCAAAATATAAATCTGTAAGTTTAATCAGTATCGGCCAACACTTCAATATCTGTGCATATGATGATCATGTTATGGAGCATGATCAGAGAATATTCCAAAATGATCACTTGCACATGATTTTTTCTAAAATAACTAAAAACCCCAAAAAACCATCAATGATTTTTTCTACATTCTTTAAAATTTCTAAAGATTTATGTTTATTTACAGTTATAAATATGGGTAAAATCCTTTATTTTTAATTAAGATATAACTTACCACCTCTGTAAACCAGCAGAATAACCTCCCCCTTTTTAGTGTGTTCTTGCAAAATCCGCTGGACTTGAATCAAATTTAAAAAATACATAATAATAAAAGTACACAATAACAAAAATCTTAAGTTTTATTGCATTCTCTCCTTCTCTACCTGTGCAAAGCTGACACTCTGTACATCTGCTCCGTTGATCTTCACAATAGCATCTCCAGACTGCAGTCCGATACACTGCCTGTGGTCCCAGACTTTTTTCACGAGGGTCTGTCTTCCTCCGTGACCTCCTGCCGTGACACTGAACCCCATATTGCTGCCCCTCTCACATTTAGCCAAGACAACAGGGACTAATTCGCCACTAATAGCCATTCCTCCAACTCCACTCCCGACCACAGCGCTCATGGCTCCCGGTGAAGGAATGCTGCTGTTCAGGCTGCCACTGCTAGCACTGGCTGTGCCGTTGAAGGTGAAGTAAGGCCCGTCAGAATGGGCGCTGCTAGGTGGGGTTAGCAGTGAATGCTGGGGTTTACAGAGATGGGAGTAGTGCCTTCCTCCTCCAGGAGAGAAAGAGACAGGGCCTGGACTTACTTCAGTGTGAAGCAGGGGCAGTCGAGATATGGGTGGTGGAGTACTTGAGGAAAGATCACTCTCAGAAGATTTGAAGGAGTTCGGGCGGAGAGGTGGCGGAGTGGACAGGGAGTTGTTGTTGTGGTTACGGATAAACGAAGCCCTTTGAAGATAAAAAGAGAGAGACCGTATGGTCAGCCAAAGCAACTCACAGGGTATCATGGCACGCTAGGGAGGGACGGAATGTATTCCATTTAAAATAGAAATTAGCTGAAATTAGGGACAGGTACATTTACAACTTAAACATTGGTAATCAGATACAGTTATTTCAAAGAGTAGAAATTAAAACAGCATTATGTGTTTAAATTATCTACTACGATGGTGTATGACTGAGCCTGTTTTTTTTCTACATTTTCACCTTGCCCACTGTCGCCTTTGGCTTGCTTAGTTGGGAACAATTTCTGGCAATATTGTTGACTTCATAACCAGACATTATTCAAAGGAACTGAGCTGGACGATGACTACCAAATCAAAATGAACCAACTAACCAGAAATCCTTTGACCAACAAAACATGAATCTAATAAAAACAAGATTATCACAATATTTGGTTCGTCTATGTTCTGACAGATACTATTGTATTGTATTTTCTGCCTCATCCTATATATCTATATATATATATATAATATTTCCACAATCAGTAAAATAAGTTTTTTTAATACACTCAGTGGGGTAAATTTTGTAAACTTAAATTTAAGTAAATTTTGAGCAGCAGAAAATAATTTTAGCAAGCGTATCAACATTTAGCTTTATGCTATTACCTGCACCTGCTGGAAGACTGCTGGAAGACACTATTACATAACTGTATTCACTTACATTTACAACTTAAACATTAAATAAATTGATCAAAGGTGACTATAAAAACATTTATAAAAATACAAAAAATTTCAATATAAAAACAAAAATAAACTAAAAAAACATTTATAATTCAAAAAAATACTTCTATTTCTGTTATTTTAATTTTGAACTTGAAATTCATCAATGAATTCTGAAAAATAATCATAAGAATAAATTACACTTTGAAATATATTCAAATAGAAAATAGTAAATTAAACCCCAACCCCCTTTTAAGCAACATTAATGTAACTCTTCCAAGCCTAAACACATCAAAGACAAACAAAAACAAAAACAATCAAATACAAAAAAAAATTAATTTTTAATGTAACTCTTCCAAGCCTATTATAGCAGGGACAATCATATATAAAATCTGTTCACCTCTGTGATCCAATCGCAGACACCACCTCGCTGTCGCTCTGGCTGGCCAGTTCTGCACACTGTAACCTCCTGATGCTTCTGGCAGAGCGTGGTGCTCTCAGGAATCCACTCCCACACCCGTTAGAGTACTGGTATGATGATGGCTGTCTTGGAGGAGAAGCAATTGGAGATGAATTACAATTAGCATCCAAACTGAACCTTGATGCCCGTACTCTGAGATTCCTTGAGGATCCCCTCTCAAAATCAGACCACATGGTCCCGTTGTGGTAGAGGTGTGACTGAGCGTATGGGAGAGGAGCTTGGGCCTGGGGTTGGGTGGTGGTGGGTGGAGGTAGATGTAGCGACTGGTCTTGGGATCCCGTTAGCCTAGGATTGGGCATCTTAGGACAGCCGTCAGAGTTATAGAGCATGGGGTAGCCTCTTCGGACAACAACGTCCACAGTATGACCCACTGGGATGGCTTTCAACATTTCCACCACCTCTTTGTGAGAGAAGCCGAGCACACAGGTATCATTGATGTACACCAGAATGTCCGCTGGAACAGGCAACAGATGAAAAGTGTTAAATTGCATTTACTGTAATTCATATTATGAAGGTTCAACCACAACTATTCAACTAGATAAGTCACATAAAACTTACCTTCAATTAATAGATTTGAAACACTACCATTTAAAAGTTTGGAGTTGGTAAGATTTTTTTAAGATTGTGAAATATTATAACATTTTTAAATAATTGTTTTTCACTTTAATATATTTTAAATGTTTAAAAATATTTTATTATTGTGATGTAAAGCTGACTTTTCAACATCATTACTCCAGTCTTTAGTGTCACATGATTCTTCAGAAATCATTTTAATATGCTGATTTACTACTTAAAAATATTTTGTATTATTATCAATATTAAAAAATTTAAAAAGTTAAGCAGATTAATATTTTTTGTAAACAGTGATACTTTTTTCAGAACTCTATGATGAATAGAAACAGCAATTATTTGAAATATATACATACATATATATATATACATTTTGAACATTATAATTGTCTTTACAGTCACATTTGATTATTTGAATGTAAAAAAAGAAAAGAAAAGAAACTTACTGACCCCAAACTTCTGAACACACATATAATTTTACAGGTTCAGGTACATATAACTACAGGTGTGTGTATGTGTGTGTGTGTGTGTGTGTGTGTGTGTGTGTGTGTGTGTAAATATAAATATTTCTATGTCCTTGTGGGTGATTTTTTTCTCTCAGCTGATTTATTATCATGCAAAATGCACTGATCTAATAATGCACTGTGAATCTGAATGGTGTGAACAAAAAGAGTTCACAGATGCATGCAGTTATATGTTAGTATGCATGTCACAGTAAAGTGAGAGAGAGTGTTCATAATGTCACATTTTTCTTATAAACGTGTGTGTGGCACACAGTGATAGCTGGATTACTCCATGCAGGCCATTAGGATTAGAGGGAGATCAAGACACTCATTTAACAGAATCACACAATCACAACACTAATCCACGATGGGACAGAAAGAGCAATGTGGATAAAGAAAGAGAGAGAGCAGCAGCAGCCTATAGAGAAAATATAAATATCCCTTTGTTTGTAAGCACAGTGCTCTACTGCAATGACATGTGGGCTGTTACCTATGTGAAGGGTGGAAGGTCCTCCGGGAGTGATGCTGTAGATCTGCAGGAACTCTCTCCGCCTGCTGCCTCCCACTATGTTGAAGCCAAAACCCTGTGAACCCTTAACCAGATGAGTGTGAACAGAGTAGCCTTTCAGTTCACTCGGCTGGTCTGTAAACTCTGCCACTGCAAAGCAACAAGAAGATGGTGACCGGTTTAAACATAACAGGCTATTAGGAAAATAAACCAACAAAAGAAGAAATTACTGAAATTACATAAGATGAATGGTAAAAGGTGAAGAAAAATATAATATAATATAATATAATTTTTCCAGAGATGAGTGAATCTAAATTCTGTCCCGGTAGCTCAACTGGTAGCACATTACGCTAGTATTATGGGACCAAACCCCAGGGAACACATAAACTGACAAAAATATATACCTTCAATGCACTGTAAGTTGCTTTGTAAGTCTTTAAGTGTCTGCCAAATGCATGAATGTGAAATGTCTGAAGGAAAAGAGAAGTAGAAGTACAGAGAAAGGTAAGCATATGCATGTCTGAGCACAAACTGTTCAAGCGGAACATGTTAAACAACAGAATTGCATGCAGCAGTGTAAGAATTGGTAGGCAGCTCAAAAAAATGAAAAACTACCACATAAAGCAAGCATGAAATTTTGAAGCTGTAATGACCATCTTGTTATTAAAACCTAATGTATGTACATTTACACCGCCCTCTACAGTTAGCTATGATGTACTGCATCTTATAAACAATTCAGAGCAGAAACATACTATTATATTTTGCAAACATTTGTACTCTCTACTTATTAAAGAGTACTAAATTATAAAATTATACTAAATTATTATAATATGTACCCCCCAATTTAGGTATATAAAATTAATTATTGCCATTTTATTATTTTTGAATAAAAGTATAAATATGTAAAGTATATTTTTTATTGATATGGCAACACAATACAGTTTACAAAATAAATGTCTGACATTATCTGGCCAGCAGGTTATCTTTGCTTGTCATGACATAAGAATAATATTAAAGAAATAATACTGTACTATTGTACTATTTCCAGTGTTATAATCTGAATGAGCTTCAGTCTTCATTTTGTGTAATTGCATGGAAAGCACGACCAGTACATTCTTCAAAATCACATTGTGGTCACACAGTCAAACATGTTATGCAAGCACGAGTAAACAGATACTTAAGAACATGTCAAAATTTCCATATGTAGATACCACTAAATTATACAGAAATATTACTACCTTAATTGATCAATGTAACAAACCAAAAATGAACCAGAATGTGCCTACCTTACATTTAGAAGGGAAAACTTTTTATAATGTAAAATATTTCTCATTGTATATAATTCATAACTGTTAATATTCAATAACAATTAAACTTCAAATATAATTAAATTATTTTATACATTTATTTATTTTTTACAGCATATCATGCACAAAATGTTCCTCCACCTGACAGATATCACTGAAACAGATGTCATGCTGATCGCAATGTGACAGCCCTATATACACTTTATTAACAGCAGAAAAAGGAGTCAGGAGAGCAACCTCACACTTTTTTTTCTTATCAAATACCCTGTCAAGCAAATAAAATAAAAACTAAATACTAAATATTTATGGTTATTTACATACAACTGTTGCATGACCTAAACCTGGATGGAAACAAGGCAAAAGGGCAACATAACAATAGAATAGAATAGAATAGAATAGAATAGAATAGAATAGAATAGAATAGAATAATGATCTTACATTCAGTCATACAGACATTCTCTCTGTTGTGAGCTCGGTGATTAAGCCAAGAGGATGGCTTTAGATGATGGCTGCAGGACAAACAAATAGCACAAGATGTCAGTGTTGTATATTTATTGCTCTAAAACTTAGGGACTAGGACAGTATAAATCATTCATCTAGACATCATTAATCTTCTTACTCATTGTAATAGGCGTTCCCTGAGTCGCTGTACATCATCTCCCAGTTTTCCGACCCTGTCAGCCGTGCTCCTCTATGGGGTCCGAGCCCATTCTCCAAGGCACTGCCGTCTCCTCTGCTTGAATCTCGTGATTGGCTGGGGGAAGATGTGGGGGCGGGGGCACTGCTCAGCCCAACTGAACCTCCTAAAATGCCAATGAAGAGAAAACAAGACTTGTGAAATGACACAGCTTACTGAAACACAAAGACTATTCTGGCTGAAAGCTTCAACATTCATTGAATTGATATTCTAAGTCATTCTCTTTTTCTATTCATTTCTAAATGGGTTTATTTTCCCTATTGGACACATGAAAGCAAGAAAACACAGCTAAATGAAACTATCATTGTGTTTTACCATTTTTTTATGTTTCTGTTTATAGTTTGTCATTTACATTGTTATTATACCACCTGAGATTGTGTGCGTGTGTGGTCCAGGTTAACCCTATATTGTGGGGACCAAATGCCCACAAGGACAGTAGAACCTTAAATTTCTGACCTTGTGTGGGCTTATTTTTTAATTTTTTTGTCCCCATGAGGAAAACAGAAAACATAAGTCATACTAAATTATGTTTTTTGAAAATGTAAAAATGCAGAATGCAAATGTTTTCTGTGAGGGTTATGTTTAGGGGTAGGGTTAGGGTTAGAGGATATAATATACTGTACAGTTTGTACAGTATAAAAACCATTATGTCTATGGAATGTATAGGAAATTGCTTCAGTGTCAGCTGTGAAATGTACTGTAAGCAGGGTCAGCATCTCAGAGACGGAGCAGTACATTTAATCCATAGAGACAGATCGGTATGTAAACCTCCTCTGTTGATTCAGTGGCTTCAGTGTCATGCTTTGATCGATGCCTCGGTCATCTGTGCCACTGCCCATGGGGTGAAGACACCAGGGCCAGACGAAAGTGCACACACAAACAAAACCCAAGTGAAGTTATGAAAGAGTTGACTGGACAGATTTGTCGGCTTGTAGTCTAAACTCTCTTCTTAGAATAAGTTGTGAAACTAAAGTAAATTTGGTTGCACTTTATTTTTGCTTCTTAGCTTCTTAGAATGAATCTTTTTACTGAACCTGAAAAATACTGTTGCTGAAACTAAAGAAAATTTGGTTAATTACACTTTATTTTACAGTACGTAGAAGTACTTTTAATAATCTTTTGTCACTTACAATGTATTGTATATATAGAAAGTCATAAAAACTGGTAATACAAGGCATAACTATAATTTACTATATGGGGGTTAGGTTAGCATGCAGGTCTTATTCAGGGTTAGGTGCGAATAAAACAGTCGCTATTTGCGACCATAAATATTATTTGCATGAGTTTTTGCTAATTACTCCTCAATAAGTTTTCCTCACATAGTATGTACATGAGGAACAGGAACTCTGTAAACACACAAGTGCCTACCGCGTGTACAATTTTTCACTGAGACCTGAAAAAGCCGCAAGAAGTGTTTCATTTAGCTGGAAACTGAACCGACAGAGACTGAAAGCCCGATAGTTTTATCTGGATAATTGTTAAATACACATTTGTAAATGCCAAGTACATTTTAATAACCTCAACAAACACAATAAAAATTTAAACCTAATTCCATTAATATTACAACAAAAGAAAACATACGAAACAAACTTAAAACAAACATTTAAATATAATTTAATCACAAATGCGAAAACATCACAAACAAACTTAATTACAACTTGAACATTTTATCTGTAGCTGTGTGGATAATATCGTTAACAATTCTCGTTTAAATAGTGAATATAATTAAAACAAGATCTTGGTCTGTGTTCTTTTAATGCGTGTAACTAAATATTTGCAGCCTCCGTCCTAACAAAAAAGCATGACGTTTCTCATAGAAATGGTACCATTTTAAATATATTTATTCATAACAAATAAACAATGTTTTTCAGGGCACATTTTAGCAGCAGCACACTTTTCTACTTATAGCCTCAAAAAAAAAAATTACATCACTCTTTTTACAATAGATCCTAAGTTAAACTTACTGAATGTCTCATTTAAGCCATAAATTTAAATGCTTATGCTCCAATGCATTTCTGTGTATTTTTTGTGATGTAGATTTCAAAAGCATTTTAGCCAAAGTTAAGGTTCTACTGGATTAAATGAAAACATTACATTCAGTATGATTGAATTAATATTCTTAATAATAATCAGTTTGCATTAATATTCTTAAATAAGAGTATATTATTTCAAATAGTACTTCTTTTAAAATTATGCTAAAGTGTACTTAAGTATAACTCACCTCAATAAGTACTTCTTTTAAAATTATGCTAAAGTGTACTTAAGTGTACTTTTTCTCAAGGGTAAGCTATAGCTTTTTCAATTGTTTTGTGCCTCTATAATGTATAACTCACTGCAACTAAAAAGCCATTGTCTGTATATGGAAATGGCTGTTCAATTATCTATGGAGAAAGCTGTTTGGCTGCTAAACTGAACCTCCCCCTCATTCAACAACTATGCATTAATACAGTATAAAGACATCCTCGTATATCACTCTAAATACCATATGTGCTTGTATACAAAGAAAAGTGGATATGAAGGATCCCCAGCTGGGACCTGGACATCTGCAACCTGCACTCTGTACCGAGGTAATTAGCATATTCCCACTAGAATCATAAGCCCAGCTGTAAACACACACACACACACACACACACACACACCCTTGGCTGGAGTGTCATATATACACACTCGATCTACTTTAACAGAACTGATATTTACCAGCAGGAGGATGATACCATGAACTCTGGCATACAGATGCTATTTTAGTAATCATGATGGATATGGCCATGAATATTTATTATTATTCCATATACCATGTTATGGTATATTCGATATAGCTCATGTGCAGAAAAAAATTACTTTTAGGGTTTCGTGTGAACATATTTATCTGAAAATATCAAGGAAAATCTGATTACTTCTGATTCAAAGCTGTTCAAGGTCCAGTCTCTCAAAGAACCAGTGTCAGGTTTATTTCTCCAGACTTCAGGGAGAAAAGAGGCTGATATTGATGTCATGCTGACCTTTTATTTGCTTTGCAAAGCAACATTGATTATACAACGTCTGTCTTCAATACAAATCATATGTACTTTAATCATGTCTTAGAAAAAGAATGAAGAAAATCAAATATTGACAATCTGTGGGTTTCATAACAAGATAATTCTGTGTAATGATGTGGCCTCTGTGATATATTATATTGTGTTTTTGCCCACACATTCTCCTCAGATCCAAATGTCAGCAAAAGGTGGAATAATAATAAAGGACAAGAAAACCTGAAATATAACACACAGGAAACAGGTTTGCAGGCTTCTCAGGAAGAAAGAGAATATGTTAGAGCTCACATCAGAGCGGGATAACAAGGACTGAATAAAGCTGCTTGTATTATTTGCCTGGAAACAACTCTGCTGTCACTTTGAGCATGAAAGAAAGAAAAATTATTGCCACATACAGATGTTTGAAAATTTTGTATTTATTTGCATATTGCAAATAGCCATTTTATAATCAACATATTATCATACAGTGATTATACTCTCATAAACAAATCTGGGGGAAAAAATGTATAAACCCAAGGTGTATGCTGTGAGTGAAGGGTATTCTTCTCCTACCTGATAGACCCGAGTCCTCCTCGCTGTTGTCTCCCTCCGCGCCTGCTTTCTCCAGGTTGCTGAGGGACTTGCTCCGTGTGCGGAAGTTTCTCAGCAGGATGCGGTGCTCCTGGTAGGTGATGGGAGGACTATCAGGATTGATGTGAACCGGACGAGGGGTTCCGTAGTAGTTCCCTAATCCAGTAAATATAAAAAGCATGTCATTCAAGTCTTCCTTGTTCATGAAGAGTTTTTTTAGTTTCTTATTTTAGGGTTTATTAGTGTTCGCAGTAATATCCCCTGCATATCATTGAACCACCCAGACCTCATAGTCCAGGAAATGTGTCACATTTTATCTCATATTTTTTGTTACAATGTGTATTTTCATAGGATTTACTTACTAAGGATTTAAGGTTAGAATAAAGCCATGGATATGCAGTATTATTTATTGCAGAGTAAATCAATAGCTTTATTTAAACACAAATATCCAAGAGGAACAACACAATCTTGCAATTAAGGTCACATGATAATCCTTTATATTGCCATAGTATATTCTCTAAAACCATAAAAACCACTTTAAGGATGGAATACTATACAACAGGACTGACATTTTATCTTCAGACCTTTAACAGATTTGAACCATGATCTTCATCTGGTATTGATTGAGTAACTTGCCTTTGCAGTTGTAAGTAAATCATACCTTGTCGTGTCGGCAAGGTGAGAATGGTGTTTATGGCATTTTGTAAATGCAGCAGAATTTTTTATGCTAATACACTTTATTCGTTTAATCAGGCTAGGTAGGTGATCCTGCCCCTGAGAGCCATAACTCACATGCTAAAGGCACATGTGTCACAGAGCACACAGTAATGATGAATACTGAATTGCAATACATTTGCCCAGAAATGCCTATTTTAGAGGGTATATTATTATATTATAATATCATATATGGTCTCAGACTTTTGGCCCCATGTCATTATATTCTCTCGATATCATGATTTCTTTGTCTCGTAAAACACAAAAGTTATTTAATAAGTTATTTATTAGAAATTCCTGGACAACAATTTTCCATTAACAACAAAATCCATGATGACCACTGTCACGCTCCAAAAAGAACAAAAAATTATCAAAAAGGGGTCCATAAAATTTATGACAATTTTCAGTCTTCAAAATCCATAAAAACTTTGTGTGAGAAACAGAATAAATGATGATTTTGGGGAGAATGATTCATTTAAACTTTGAGTTGTTGGATAGATAAGTATTGCCAGCACAACAGCTGTGTTGATGCATGTTGATGTGTGTAAATGGAGCTCTTAGAACTGTGAATCAATAGATCAACACTGGACACAAAGCCCCATAGATCTAATGCATGACCTTAAGAAAACATCCAAAGAACATTCAACAATAAATAATTAAGTTGCACTGTAATTCTATTCTTCCTCTTCTTTATATTCATAAATTATTCAGGTATGAGGCTGACCTTTGAACTTCCCGCTCTCCAATAGTGCCCCAGACTCCTCCAGCGAGAAGAACTCCTCAACGGAGACAAAGTTATAGTCGACTCCCATGATCTCACCGTCTCGTGGCTGTCTAGTCGTACCTGAGGGTGACATCAAAAAGTAAGGGATGCATTAAATACAGCAAACCCAAATAACTTACAGAACTACTGATAGATTGCTGACCCGCACTACAGCCTTCAGCTCAATAAGCGTGCGCGCTCTCAGATCAAGATGGCATCTTATCCCCTCTCCATCCAGCCTTGACTGACAAGTTAACAGGGCTATGAACAGCCCAGACCAATTACAGTGACCCAGCCTCGAAAATCTGACACGACCCTTCCTCTTCCCACAGGCTTTGAACAGCTCAACACTGACACAACATCAATCACAAATTCTTTATCACTCTTCTACCACACACACAGATCCTACCTCCTTTCTGCCTCAATATCTCTAATTATGAGTCTGATAAGCCAAATCCCCCAGTACATCACAACATGAACATTAGTCCCAGCGCTTCGCTCAGAGGTCCTGCGCCCCGCAGTGTGTTTGTTTGTGTGCGTATTGATATATTCACCCGCAGCTCACACTGCCAGGGGCCTGCTGGAATGATTAGACCGATTTACTTACCGCCACACCCACCACACGTCAATCACAGCGAGACAAGAGGACATTCGGAGCGAGGAGAGCCAAATGCATCACGTGTCTAATTTAAGGCTGGCCTCAAGGGTGTGTGTGTGGGAACATATGTGTGTGTACAAAATTAAGCAATGCCTAATGCACATGCAATGAGAGGATTCTGGGCCAGAATACTGCTGTGAATGCATTTGCAAACTGTATGTTGTGAGGTATGCACAACTGTGTGTTTGTTTAATAATCAGTAATATACACAATGACTATATTGATGTTATCATCGATCATTGTGAAGACAAGCACACTGCTGTGTGTTTTGCAGCGGCAGGCTGCTGGTGTTTGGACTGTATTGAGCGGGTTTCTTCCATGCCAGTGGACATGTAACAAGATGGATATGGTTAATAGATGTGGGAACGAAACAATCAAACATAGTTCAATATACAAATATATGCCAGAAAGAAGAGCAAAGGCAATTCAGTATTCAAATACTCTGTGTCTTCATGGTAAAATTATACATTTGATTTAAATCTCCACAAGAAATTGAAACAATTTATTTGCTATTAAACAGTCAATGGATTTTTTTAAAAATACATAAAAAGTATTTCAAACATTCTTACAGTTTGTCTCATTCTCACAATTCTCACAAGCTTTATTATTTCTCCTATGTGTGATATGTATTTATTGTGACTTTTTCACAATTGTGCCTTTATATCATGTGTATCTTTGTATCTTACAAATGCAACTATTATTCCCAAATGGACCTTTATGTATCACAATTTTATTTGTATCTCAAAATTCTGCCTATTTTTCACAATTGAGCCTTTATTTTTCAAAACTCACCAGTGCAATTATTTTTCAAAATTTGACTTTTATATTTCAAAATTGTACCCTTTACATGATTGTGCTTTTATATCTCACAATTGTATATTTATATCTCAAAGTTACAGCTATTTTTCACAACTGTACCTTTATATCTCACAACTGTATATGTATATATGTATATTTCTCCAAGTTTTGGCTATTATTCATAATTTTATGAGCTTTTTATATCTCAAAATCACATCAGTTAATTTTCACAGTTGTGTATTTCTAGTGACATATGGAGACAAAAAGAGCGCAAATTTATATTAATGGGTGGGCGGGGGGGGCAAAATTGGTGAAAATAGATATAGAGGCAAAGTTAAGCTATATATTTGCTATATAAATACTTATTCAACATGCTCTTTGGAGTTATCATGTAGTTTGCTATTACTGTTTATTTTTTTTATTTTTTTTTATTTTTTTACTTAATCCAACGGCAAATTTGTATATTTTAATATAAATATACAGTAATGGGATGGCAATATAGTCAGTAGCATCAGAACTGTTTCTGGTCACTGAAATAAACTTGAAAGGTAAACAACAGCTTGCAAAAATATTCTTCTACAGATCTTCCACTCTTTTACAAGTCTACAAATACCTGCAAATTCCCAAAGGCTGGAGATGGTTTCAGTTATACTTCCTCACAGACACCAGACAAGCTCAGTGTGAATAATTCTCTCAGAGCTCCAGTGATTGAAGCACACATCAGAGACATCGAGAACACATTACAGCTCTCTCTCGCCATGAATTAATAATGAGCTCATTAATTGTTTGGCAGGTTTCTGACCCTTTGTGTCATAATGATGACCTACTATAAATAACCTCATGTGACCTCAGCAAACCCAAGGTCCTTCTTATGACAGATTGAGAGACCTACAGCTAGACAAGAGCAAGAGTGACACTTCAGTTCACACTCAGCAGAAGTCTTCCTTCTACATTAGTAGATGGGTATTCAGCAGGGCGCACTGATACAGCTTATTTCCACTGTGGTGGAGGACCACAAACTATCCTCAAGGCACACACACAAAGCAAACACATGATGCCAAAGGGAAAATGATGCAACTTCAATCAATCTTTGATGCATCAGCTTAGCAGCATTAACGTATAAAAGAGTTTTCAAGTAATTTATACTTTTTAAATCAAACCAGCTGATTTTGAAAGTTCATTGTACATCATACAAAAGCAGAGTAATCTGTGCAGTGTGCAATCTATTCTCTAAAGAGACCCCGTCTGTACTTACCCATTATAAAAGCCATTTAATTTGATTCTATTGCATGAATAATTGATAAACGGCCGACCATTTCTTAAAATTCCTTTAAGCAGTTTAATCCTTTATGTCCTACGCTCCTCTTTAGCAGTGCACCATGTGAACTCTCTCTCAGCCCGCTGACCCAGTCGATGTCTATTGTTCAATGTCTTTGGTTTAACTGAACAGCAGCTATATTTGTTTCATTCTAATGTGCCCTCATTTAGAATCAATACAAAATGACTTTAATATCTGAAAATACATCCTAAAAAAACAATATAATCTCCTGTTGTAGGAATCAGATGGACATATAGTGAGAATTAATTTACTGCACTAAAAATTGATATTAAAACCTGCATGTAGGCATACTGTTGAGCTCTTTATGAACTTGGGGAAATAGGGAATGATGGGATAAACTGCATTACACAATCCAATCCAGCTAGAAAATATAATCAGAAAGTGAATTCAATAAACATCAAATGAAATACAAATATGAAAGTAAGATGTTTGCTGAGGTTTTAAGTATTCTACTATATAGCCTGTATTTGAATGCATTAATGCAACATATCTGCATACTTTCCTCCTGCCTACAGCTATATGAGAAAGACATTATGTAATAATGGTCTGATACAGTCATACACTGTCTAATACAGTCATTATACTGCAGTCATTTGACTAGACACACACTTGTGCTCTTAGTGAGCCGCCTTGCTGTATAAAGCTGTGGTCACATGATTCTATTAAGCACAAAAATACGTCACACACTAAAACTGGGCAACATAGTTTATATTTAATTTGAAAAAATGAATACTCGTTGGTATTGAATGAATTACATTTAGACAGCGGATATTCAAAAGAAGCTACAATTACTGTAAATAGTGCACTATATGTATACAAATACAAATAGCATCATATTTACACTAAGTGCAAATACTGATACAAGATATTCATACAAAGTGTAAATAGAAATCATATGGTGTTTGCACTTAGGGTAAATTATCAGAGCAATGGTGGATAGACTTAGTGTAAATAGACAGTGCACTAAGTGCAAATTTGCACTTAGTGTAAATAGACAGTGCCTTTTTTTTATTATCATATCCTGTTTGGAATATTTTGAAAGTGGCTTTTCTGGGAAGAATATATGCAATACTGACTTGTTTTTGGCTAAAGACAATAAGTCCACTCACACAATGCAGACACAAGTAAAATATGCTCACCACAATATAACATCCATCAAAAATCAACATAAGGATTTAACATTTTAAATTTTTGTCAGCAGATTCAAGGTCAGGCTTTGACTCTGGCTATTTGCATTTATTTATTTATTTAATTTTTGACCTTAGATCAAGGCGTCATGGTTTATGCATTCAATTCGCCCCAATTACCGTCAACAATACTGCTGCATATATCATACAGGTAAAGTACTACCAAGCTGGAGGCATCCAGTCTGTTTACTCTGCTGTTTTCTAGCTCTGTCAGATGAAACTAGAGCTCTCAGCCAGAGACCTTCCTGTCCACTCTGCTTAGACAAACTAAAGCCGCTTCAGGGTCAGGCCGAGAGATCTACACAGTTATGCTACACTGAAGGAATAATTCACCCCAAAATGCTAATTCTTTCATCATTTACTCATGTTGTTCCAAACCTGTATGACTTTCTTCCTTGAGTTAAGACATTTTTCCAGACAATGAAAGTGAATGGGCACAAGAGACAATTGTTAATTGTCATTCTATGGAAAAGAGCAGCTTGGACCTTCTGCTAGATAAATAGTATATTACGAAAGCATTTGGCTCATGTGTCTGAACGAAGTATTCAAGATACTCATCTGTCAGTAGAGCTGGTTTTAGAGTATAAAAACATGTAAAAGCCAAAACGGTAACAAAGAGAGTGAAAAGATATGAAAAGAAACTGCTGACAAAATGAAAATGTTCCTATAAATTTATACAACACCTGCCTGGCAGCACTGCATTACAATAGCTTTGCTATTATTACTTACAGTACAACTCTAGCATGTCATTACATATCCACTACATCACTGTGAATGAAATTTGTATTATAAAATGACCTGCATTGAAATGAGTGAAATCTTTATTATTTGATTATTCATAGGCTGTTTTGCAAATTAAATCTGTATCATTGGATGTGAAGAAACTTTCTATTATTTTTGTGTTATTTTTGTGTTGTGTTGCAGAAATTATGCACTTTACCTTAAAAGCATGTGAATAAAGTGATTTTTCATTTCAACCACAAAATGAAAAAATTGTTTGTAGTTGATTGTTTCACTTTTTATTTCATACTTGGTGTTAATGGGACTTTCAATGAGAAAGCGACTTTTTTAAACATATACATCATACATACAATAGGAGTAACACAACAATATAACACATTAATTTTAAAGTAATGTTATCAAACACGGGTGAGCAGCATATTTTCAAATATTATTAATAATTGTCTGATGCAACTTAAAGGGGGTCATATGACGCTATTTTTATGTGTATTTGGTGTAACAAAATATATTAGCATGCTTTAATATTGAAAAGCACATTATTTTTTAATATACTATACATAATAGTAGCTCCTCTATGCCCAGTCTTAATCGAACACGTTGATTTCTACAAAGCTCCTCCTTCCGAAAAGCTCATTGTGCTCTGATTGGCCAGCTGACCCAATGCGTTGTGATTGGCCGAACATCTCAAGCATGTGTTGGAAATGTAATCATAAGCTTCAGCTTCCAAAGCAATTATAAAGACAGTACATAATGTTGTATAATATTGTCCTAGCAAATTTGGAATTGCCCCGTTTTTTAGAAACAGCCTTTGTGCACAGCTGGCCATATACTCTCCCAGGTTCAGAAAACTGTTCTGTAAAATGCGCATTTGGGTTGTACAGTTCTGAAACAGTGTTGTAAATAAATCTTAAATCTTAAACACTAATTCCTAATTGTGTCCACTTTCGGAAGGCCAAATAAAGTGCTTTTGTTTTCGCATAGAAACACACAGCGTCTCCATGACATAGCGGCGACAACACCAATAACCACGCTTTCTTTCCTTGTGTATTTGGGTGGCATTATCCAAATTACAACATCATCATGTGATTTTGCTGAGATCTTGTTTGAAGGAGGAGACAAATATGTGAGATCCAGAGTCTCTAGCTGGAGAAAAATCTGAGCACAGTGTGTGATGTTGTTGAGATCTTGTTTGCAACATTGTCTTTAGTTTAGGGTAAAAATCTGAGCAGAGTGTGGGATGATGATGAGGTCTCTTCTAAAACTTTAAATGAGACAAGTGTGAGAGTGTTATTGAGTTTTTGTCTCAGAATACAAGTTTGAGAAGCAGGAGACTCAAGCAAAAATCAAAAATCTACATTAAAATAAAAAAAAACCTCACTACAATAAATAATAAATATTTTAAATAGATAAAAATATCTAACTTTCTATTCTTCTTTCTTCTGGGATAAGACAATATAAGAATGAGGAAACAGACCACTTTGAAAAATTAATAGAATAAAAATCAGTCACTGTAGGAAATAGGAAGCATTAGCAAGACGGCTTCTCACTGAGTGGTCTTGTTCAAGGGACTCTGATAACAAGTTTTCTGCATGCAAAATAGACATCATAGTCACATTCCTCTGAACAAATCTGTGTGCTTTAAAGCTTTGACTGCCTTGTAATGATTATTTATAATCTGAACTCAGTTCACTATCATAATAGAATCAGCTTTTTCAAGTGCAATCTGTCAGTCTGGCAAATTACACTGTGAAATCAGTCTTAATGTGATAATCAGATACAGTATCTTGAATATACCATCAAAGAGGGCTAAATGTAACATCTTCAATTATCTTTATCTCCAAATATTGCATGATATTGCAACATAGAGTATTATCTGCAAGTTCAAATACAATGGATGACTGAAAATTAAACTGCACAATGGCTAAAATTATTATCACACACCAGCAGCTGAAACATCTGCAAACATTCCTGTTTGTACAAACATATTTTATTCTCCTGGACTAATTGTAGCATTTTTATGCGAGGACAAAATTGGGAATTAAAAGTACCTAGCTGTAGGGGCCCTATCCTCCTTCAGCAGACTGAGATGAAGAGGAAAACTAACCAGAACACTGTGTTTTGTGTGTTCAGTGTTCTGTGTAAGTATTTGAATAATGATTGTTTGAGGGTGTCCATGTGAGAGCAGCACGTGCGCATCTTGAAGTGTGTTACTGTATCACAAATGAAGCTTATGTGTGTTTTGGAAGAGCCAAAGACAAGCTCAAAGGCATGCCTGCAGTTATTGTTTATGTGTGTGTGTCTCAGCAAGCAGAATGGCACATGGTGGGCATCGTCAAGCTCGGCATGACCTACTTCACCATAAATCAGAGATTACCCCACTCAAGTCTACGCAACATTTCAAACACACTCCCACACATGCTCAAACACATGTGCAGAGCCAGACGGCATCATGTCCTCTGGGTGAACAATGAGAAGTGACTGAAAACTTTTCAAACAATGTCTGAGGAACAATGAAAGTGAAAAACAGAGCACCAGCCTCACCAGGAAGTTCCTGAAGTGGTCACAGAAGTTTCACAATGTATTCAAAGTGCCCTTTGGCAAGTCAGTTCTCTCGCCGGCCACATACGTCTGCAAGATGTCTATTAACGCCACATCTGATATACACAAACATGGTGACTGGCTCTTTTAACTAAAAGACAGGACTTATATACCTATGATCTCCCCCTCCTTAAACGTAACAATTAATAATTAAAAACTAAAAAAAATCAAAACACCAAATACTTAACAAAAGCTTAGGATTTTGATGGAGGTTAATCCAAATCGGTGTCTTATCACTGCACAAAGATTAAAATGGGAAAGAAATGACTCAAAATATAATTAGGATTTTAAAGCTCAGTTTAAAGGGCAGAGAAAAATGAAGCAACAGGGAGTCGAGCGGAACAGAGGGTGTGAAAGAGAGACGACTGATTCAAAAGAGCATGAAAAGCGAAGTGAAAAGCATGGAAATGTTAAAAGATTAGACACAGCAACAGCTCACCCAATGACATGAGTTTGGGGCGGAGCTATCTGTTTGTCTGACCAATGACAGAAATGGGGGAGTGTCTGGGAAACCTGTTTGGAAAACAATCACTTCTTTTTGTTTGTGACGGTAGTAAAACTACACCATTCTCCTTCAAATGAAACATAAATTAGACCTCCATATGAGTCTTTTTAAGATTTTAAAGAGCAACTTCTGGACAATATTTTTTGGGGTACTCACAGGGCACGGCTCTCAAGTAGAGGTTTTCTCGGATCATCTGCTGGAGTTGACTGTCTACTGAACCCAGTGTGAAACATTTGCTCAAGTATAACCTTAGATCCCTGCATAGAGTTGAACCTGGAAAAAGGACAGAAAAAGAATAAATAAAGGGAAAGATAGAAAAGCGAACAAAAAGAGACAATTAGATTTTTTAAAACACATACAGTAAGAATATCCCATACATTAACATTTACAAATGAGACAATGTGCTTACCCACCTCAAAATCTGCAATTCAAAAAAACTGAAGAGCTTGCGAAAATAAACACACACACAGATAAATTCGGCCCAGTCCCTGGAGGCAGTATTGATTAACCTCTGTAGATATTAGAGGTGTTTCTAATTAGTCAAATCAAGCCAGTGTTGCTCTACCTTCCGGCTAGAACCGCACAGAAGTGCTACCGAAGACTACAATGAATTCACATGTTTATGGTCAGTATAATGCTGTATTGTAGAAACACATTTGGGTTATAATGAAAAGTGTGTGCCATACAGAGACATTCTCCCACACACACTTACACATCCCTGGATTAAAGTGAAAAATGTCACACACACAGTCTTGGCACGGTTGCCCAGTATTCTACTCAACATGGCTGATCTCTTTATTTCATCTGCTGTGGTTTATGGTCTCTGATGACAGGCCACTTGGCTGTTATAGATGAACAGAGTGCCTCTCGAACCCATCAAAATGACAGACCCACCCCCACTCCACCTCTCAAAACAACAAAAAACACCCAAAAATTATCATAAAGGAACATAAGCCCTGAAACCACATGAACGCACACAGCATATAGGTATGAAATGAGCGCTATGATATTCCAGGAGGAAACTATTGCTGGTCTGCTGCTCTCCCTGAACTCTATCTACTCAATTCAGACAAATTAGTGTGGATTGCATTAGTAAGGGTCAGGAATCTGCACAAAGTACAGTCTTAAACTTCAGCAACTAGTCCTGCATTGTTTGTGTAATGGACATGAATGATACATCAAATCATGTAGCTTGTTACAGTAAAAAACGTTAATAAGATTTCTGCTCTTTTGAGTAAGAAAAAACATAAAAAACACACAAAAAAAACAGTAAAGGAGGGAATTAAGTTGTGTCTATATACCAAAATAAATAAAGAATTGAGCTCTTTTGAGTAAGCAACAACATAAAAACCACTCAGAGCAACACATTCATACTGAAAAAACACATTACCAACCACATAGTATCACACTAAACACCATTCAGAACACCTTAGCACCTTAGCATTGCCCCTAGTACCATCCCAGAATAGCCAGCAACTACACAACATTGTTTAACACCACTCAGCAACTATATAGCAATGACCTGGCAACTTTCTTGAATACTCAAGAAACATTATAGCAACTACCAAAAATGTCCAAGCAATCACATAGCAACACATTAAATCACAATTAAACACCTTATCCACTGCATAGCAATGATCTTGCAACCACTCAGAACACCCTAGCAATTCTCTAGCTGCCACCAATAATACCAAAGTAACTACATAGCAATGCACCAAACAACATTTAAACACCTTAGCAATCACATAGCAATGACCTGACAACAACACACTAGCAACCCCCAACTTCATAGCATCATTAAACACCACTCAGAACACCTCAACAATTGCAGAGAAATAATCTGGCAACCATCCAGAATCCACATAGCAACACTTTAAACACAACTCATAACACCTCAGCAACAAGCAATGAGCTGGCAACCTCCTAGAACAACCTCAAACAAATAAAACAACAATATCCTAGCAACCATACAGTGACGCAATAAACATCTCATCAGAAACACCATAGCAACCATCGAGAATGCAGTAGTAACCACATAGCAACATGTCAGAAACACTCAGAACACCTTAGAAAGCTTATAGCAATGATTTGGCGACCACTGAAAACATATAACATATAACATTTAGTTTAATCATTTATCAGCTGGTAGCAATTCAGTAAATTGCAAAAGTGCAAAATCAACAAGAAACAATGGAAATGAAACAGTTCTGAAGAAGTAATCAAATGAAGAAAGGAAGCACAGACAACTGAGAATGTACAGTTCCAACATACTGTTGAAAAGTTGCTTTTATAAAGACTTTGATGTATTTCAGCAGAGACAGTACATATTGATCTTTTTTAAAATAGAAGTGCCAGAATTAGCACAAAGCTCCTCTTCTCTGTGAATTCTGCGTTTATACAGGATACACAGGCAGATCAAAAGATGATATTAATATCAGAACAGGAAGTGTAAGTCTGTATTTCTAGGTCTATGAGATATTCTCATCAGCTCATGCAACATACAACAGTGAATTATAACCTTACTGACAAAGCACAATTTAATACTCTGCAGTTAATAGCTGGAGGTGTTAGAGGTGTGGCAATGGCAGAGAGAGAGAGAGAGAGAGAGAGAGAGAGAGAGAAGAGAGGATGCAGAGGACTCAGGCTGTTCATCAATCTAATAGAGGACGGACGAAAAAAAAAAAAAAAAAAAAAAAAAAGTTGACAAAAAAAAAAAAAAAAAAAAAAAAAAAAATCAGTGCAAATGACAAAGTGCCATGACACCTTGTGATAAATGCAGCGCCCCCTACAGACCCATGTGACATCAATACCACCATCCTGCAACCAGGGACCAATCTCTCTACATGAACAGTTGACAAAGATGGATTTTGTTCTACTTCAGAAAACATTTTTATTTTCATTAATGAAGCTGAATTAAAAGCTTAAGTTGATATGAAAAAAATGAGTAAAACTAAAACTGAAATAAAATAAAATTAAAGCTAATATTAAAACAAATCTTAGAAAAATGTCAAAAGCACACAAAAAAAAAAACAAAAACTAAAAAAACAAAAAAAAAAATAAAAATAAAAGTTGAAAATATTAACAAATAGTATTTTAAATTATTTAATTAATAAAATAGCTAAAAATACAGTAAAACCAGTAATATTGTGAAATATTAGTACAATTTAAAAGCAATGTTTTCTATTTCAGTATATTTTAAAATGTAATCTTAAACATGATGGCATGATTTTTCAGAAGTCATCACTCCAGTCTTAAGGGTCAAATAATCCTTCAGAAATAATTCTAATATGCTGATTTGCTGCTCAAGAAACATTTCTTATTATAACAATTCTGCTTAACATTTTTGTGGACATTATGATTCAGGATTCTTTAATGAACAGAAAGTTCAAAAGAACAGCATTTGTAAGAAATATTAACCTTTTTTAACATTGTTAAAATATTTACTGTCACTTTTGATCAATTTAATGTGTCCTTGCAAAATAATTATCAAGGACCACTAACAATGATCTGTCTTGATGCGGATTGGATGGGGGCAGGAGTTTAGGAGCCCACGCACGAGAATGTACAGTTCCATCATTACCTGGAGACACTGTCTTGATGCGGATTGGATGGGGGCAGGAGTTTAGGAGCCCACGCACATCTCCTAAAGTCAGACCCAAAATAGGAGTTCCCCCGATTTCTAAGATGATATCGCCAACTGTGATCCCTTCCCCTGCTGCAGCGGTGATGAATGGGAACTCTCCATAATCAGCCCCACCTCCGATGCCAATTCCCAACTCTCCAGAGCTGTCCACCAGTGGTACAGAAGTCTCCTGCACTTTAGATTGCCAGTGCAGCTTCTTTACTGCAACCTTAGACATGGCCAACGAACTGAGAGAGAAAGACAGAGAGAGGGGGATATAGACAGATTAAATCCATGTCAGCAGGGACTAAACATAGAAAATCCAATGCAAAACATTCAGTGTATTGTTATATGTTCAGTGCTTGGATATGGTGTAAATATGGAAGAAAGAATATGGGTTTTAAAAGACTAAATAATCACTGAATATTCATTTTTGCATGAACTATTTCTTTAGATCTGGCTGAGATGGAGCAGAGAGATCAGAGAGGGCAGGAGGTCAATATGTGCCTAAACAACAAGAGTGTGCCCTCAATTCTATGTGTGCCGCAAGGAGCCTCCAGACAAATCAACAGATGCCATCTCAGTGGGAGGCACAATAAACACAAACCTGCTTCATCAAAACAGGTGGAGGAGCTCTTTAAGGCAAAAGTGCGATTTGAAGCAACCCCTCAACAAACACCTACACTGGCCCCAAAAAGCATTTCAACACTTAAACACTTCAGAATTCCGAGGTCACATCTCACAATTTTATCTAACAATTTTGACTTTTTTCTTGCAATTGCAAGTTTATACCACACAATTCAGACTTTTCTTCTCAGAATTGTATATCTCGCAACTGCAAATTACAAACTCACAATTGCAAGCTAACATCTAGCAAATGGCTTTTTTCTCCCAAGTTTGTATTGCTATTCTGTGTTATAGAAAAAAGAATTGCAAGAGGAAAAAAAATCTGAATTGTGTGACCTTTCAGTCACCTTTACAGTTACTTTTTTCTTTTAATCTCCTGAAACACGCTTCATACAGTAAAAGCATCAGTTAAATGAATAAACATTAATTTAAATGTAAATTTAAGACAACAAATATTTAAACACTTTGTGGATCTCTGTAGGTAAAACACATGTGAATTTCAAAAGAACTGACATCACACATTTACTAAAATAACCTTGACCCCAGTTGACCAAAAGTAATTGAAAAAATGGCTTGGAAAAGTTATGTTACTTCTGAGAAAAGTCCTAGCAGCATTTATGTGCAGATGCCTCTTTATGATATTGTATTATCTAATGCAGTAAAATGAATACAGTTTTAGTGTGGCTTAAGTGAAAAAAATGCTTTTAAAGACATGTAGCATGGTAAATATCATGGTATTCTTTGAAGCACCTTGCGGTACCATGTAAATATATATTTATATATTCAGTATTCTTATAAAAAAATAAAAACAGTATCACATTTAGTAAGAAAAAATGTTTTTTTTTTAATAATAGAAAAAATATGTCAAAGTTGTAAAAACAATAATTATTGGAGTATGTTTTACATGAAAAATCAGATAAATTTTTTAAATACACAAAAATTTCACCCAAAATACAATATTACTCTCCTTCAAATTAATAACACTCAAAATTTACAATAAAATTATAAATTAAAATTAAAACTACAACATTTTTTTCAGTGTAATAATTCTCCCATTATACAGATGAGAACAGTCCATTTATAGATAAAAAATAAATAAATAAATAAAAATAAACAAAAAAAGATTAACTTTAAATGTTTTCAAAGGACAAAATAAATAATTAATCAGAGAAACAAATAAAATAAAATTTCACCCCCGTTCTCACATGGCAACATTTATTAAATTCAATGCAGTTTTAGATTTCTTTAGTAAGATTCAAGTGGACAGATCCTCTGATGTAAAGGTGACAGACCATGATTTAAAGAGACTACGATTTTTAAATCTCAGAGCTTGAACGTGCAGAGATGCCCCACTAAGATGCCCCAATAAATGTAAGAGGAGGCGGGTTATGGAGGAAAACACTGAGGTAGGTTAGTTAGAGGACTGCTGCCAGAGCAGGAGATAGCTGGAGACAAGAGAGGATAAGGATTAGATAAGATGGGGGAAATATGTCTGTGACAGCCAAAGTGGATAAAGAAGATCAAGCAGTCAATATGGAAAAAAGAGCAAGGCTACTGCCTTTCAAATATTTGCCATGGAAACCATCATTTTAACTTCTATAGATTGTTTGAAGGAGATATTAGTATATTGTATTTGACGTGTGCTTTTCACGTAGTGGATAATAAAATTGTTGAAAAGAAATGTAAAAAAACACATAGTTAGCAAACCATCTAGCAACCACCTATCAATGCCTTAGTAACCAAGCACCCATGCAGAATACTCTAGCAACACCCTAGCAACCAATTAACCACACAGAACATCTTGGAAACCATTTACCAACCACCCATAACACCCTAGCAACCAAGCACCCACACAGAATCCTCTAGCAACCACCCATAACAACTTAGAAACCACCTAGTAATGCTGTAGCAACCAAGTAACCATCTAGCAACCATAAAGCAATGCCCAAGCAACTAAGCACCCACACAGAATACTCTAGCAACACTCTAACAATGAATTAACCACTCTTGAAACCATCTACCAACTACACATAACACCCTAGCAACCTCCTAGTAATGCTGTAGCAACCAAGCAACCACCTAGCAACCATCCAGCAACCACCTAGCAATGCTCTAGCGACTAAGCAACCATCTTTCAAACAACCCAAAACCCTATAGCAACCACCAATGCCCCAACAAGCATCTAGCAACTACTCTGAATGCTCTAGCAACAACCTAGCAACCACTTATACAAGCAGCACATTTCTACAAGTTTTAAATGGGCCAACATTACTCACATTGTCTTCAAAACATGTAAAAATATGATATTTAAGAAGTAACAATGTCAGCAGTATATTTTTTCCCAGTTTAAGAAAAGAGAAAAAAGCTTAAACCACTCTTAGTTTGCTTGTTTAGGAGGGTCTTAGCTGGTTTAAACTGTTCCCACAGCCTGGCCTAGCTGGTGTTCAGCTGGTTTAGCTGGTCAGCAAGTTTGTCTCCTCAACAAAAAAAAAGGAGCCAAAACCCCCTCTAAAACATTACTGTTAACTAAAACTCAAACTAAAACCATTAAAAATAGTTTTCAGCTGCAATAAAGCTGAAATAAAATAAAATATAAAAATAAAAACTAAAACTTAAAAAACTTAAAGGGGTCATATAATGTGATTTCAAGTTTTCCTTTCTCTTTGGAGTGTTACAAGCTCTTGGTGCATAAAGAAGATCTGTAAAGTTGCAAAGACTAAAGTCTCAAACCCAAAGAGATATTCTTTATAAAAGTTAAGACTCGGCCACGACCTCCTAAAACGCCTTGTTTAAACACGCCCCCACATCTCTACGTCACTATGTGGAAAGATTTGCATAATGCCGCCCAAATGTTCACGCAAAGAAAGAAGGCATAACCTTTCATTCTCGCTATTGCTGCCAGCGCCATGTTGTGGAGATGCTATGTTTTGTTGTGAAAGCGAAAATACTTTGTTTGGCCTTGCAAAAGAGGACACAACTAGAAATCAGTGATTAAGTTGTATTTACAAGACTGTTCCAGAACAGTTCAACCCAAATAGTCAGATGTATGCAGCACATTTTATGGAGGACCTGATCCTGGGAAAGAAGACTACAATGCTGGCGCTTCTGACTCACAGTCTGTAAGTATGTTTACATATGTAAAGGATTTGCCACTGATGATTCAAACACGAGTTTTGAGCTGTGTAGAGGAGTAGTTCTCAATTCCAGTCCTCGCGCGCCCCTGCTCTGCACATTTTGTATGTTTCTCTTATGGCTTCAGACATTTGTTCTATTCGAACGTAAGTGCCCTGCGAAGTGGACATCACAGGATATTCTGCCATGATTCCAGTTCGAAGCAAAGGTATATGTTTCAATCAAAGTGCATTAAAGTGTGCGAGACGTGAATTTAAATTGTATTTATTTACAGATGTATATGATGTCATATTTGTCCGTGTGTGAAGACGTTGTGCAGCACAAATCCCTGAATAAATGTTCCAAACTGAGGTAAACTTCAACAGATTTCCCCTGCTCAAGGAGTAGGGAGCAATGAACACTGTGTAGGGACCATGTCAATGGGAACACAGGTCATGCACGGAGCTCACTTCTAACGAGCTGATTATCTGAATCAGGTGTGTTAACAAAGAGAGACGTGCAAAATATTCAGAGCTGGGGGGCACAAGGACTGGAATTGAGAACCGCTGGCGCTTGTTGTTTGTTGTTTCTCCGATCACAAATGCAAACATGGTTTTATGTTTACGCAGCGCGATGCAAGGCAACGCGTAAAAACACAGTATAAGTCATTATAATCAACAATTATGTCCCCACTGGATGCAACAAATTGCTTGTTTGTAATGGGGTTTATTGTTTTTTTCTAGTCGTGCCGGTGTTCTGACTGGGACACAGTATGGCAAGGGATGTAACATTTATGACACAAGCTTTAGGAATTCAGCTAATCACAAAGCACTGTATAGCTGGCCAATCAGAGCACACCCTTACTTTTCAGACCGATGAGCTTTGTAAAAAAAGTTTGTTTTTTTTTACCTTAAACCGCATAAACACATTTCATTACACCAAATACACAAAATAATGTTCTTTTTAGGAACATCATATGACCCCTTTAAAATTTGAAACGTTGCCTTGGCAATTAACTGAAATAAATTAATAAAAAATCATAAAAAAAAAAACAAATTAAATGACAAACACACCTAACAAAATTACTCAAACTAAAATTAAAATGTAAACTGAAAATATAAAAAAAAAGCTAATTCAAAATATTAATAAATACTATAACAGTATATAAATAATAGCACTGCTGTTAAACCAGCCAAGGGACCAATCTGACCACGCTGGGAAACAATTTTTTATTTATTTATTTTATTTGGGTGCTTTTTTTCCCCCGGTGTCTTTTAAGATTAAACAGGTTCATAAATATAAAATGCTAAAAAGCGCCCTGTGGATAAAAAGACCATCTTTGGTCTGTTTTTACAACCAAAAAACATGATTTAATAGTAAAGCAGCACATAAGTTAGCTTCCAGCACCATCTTACACTTTTCTCTTAATTGTCTCTCATGTGCACCGGGGGGTCTGAGAAAGATCAATATACCCTAATTGGTGATCGATACATTCCTAACCAGGGGTCAGACGAAGGAGCTGTCAACCTGACTGCGGCACAGTTGTGCCCACAGTTACAGTATCCACACGTCCACTCAGGCTGTCCTGCCCACCAGGCTTAATGAGGATAATTAAACAGCATGAGGAGCATCTGAGGAGACATGACTAATTGTTTCCAGTTGAGCGATTGGCCGATCGGACATTTATCCAGCCCCACCCCCCGGAGATCCGGCAGCTGATAGGAGGAGTCTTTTTTTTTAACAGCTACGGAGACAGAGATAAACTGAGCCAGGCTCCACGCAGGCTGCCATTGGCACAGGAAGAAGAGTCATGGATATGACCTTGGAGCAGGAGAGCTCATGTGTCCGTGGATAGAGGGGCGGGAAAACACATACACCAAGTATACACATATACAAAAATACACACTCTTCAATGGATAAATAACTTTATAAAACATGTTGTGAAAATTAGAAGTGATAAATGGAATTTAGCCAGTACAACCTATTAAACAGACTGTAATCCAGTCCCTCACAGCCTCATTTTCATGTGGAGAAGTGAATGTAGAGTTAAATATAGCGTCTACATTGACTAAGGTCTATGAGTAGGGTTGAGTGATTTGTTACATCAGCTAAAAGGCGTATATGTGGCAATGTAATGCATATATATAGATGCTCACGCACACACTGTAACCCATTTCCCCTTTTCTGTTCTTTCTCTGTCCAGCTGTGTGACCTTCTATTGGGACAGTAACTGCGCATGGTTTTTACACATGAAACAGGGATGCATGCAGTTCTACTTTATTAAAAAAAAAGAAAATTAAGAAAATTAAAAAATAAGAAAATGTTGAAATGGATATATGGCATACATAAGCATATGGCATACTGTTCAATACAGTAACTGTCATCCAAAATGTTGCCATAGTTTACATCAGAACATCCCTCCAGAGTACACTGTTATATTGACAACATGACTAAGCAATTTGACTGTCTTATCCGTACACAATGACACAAGGACTTGTCATTCTGATGGCACTGACATGTTCATTGACACAGATATTTATTTTTGAGAGATGAACTAAGGATTTTGAGCAAGAGACTGACTTTTGCAGGTAATCCATGGTGTTTTGCTATTTGTACGAGTTGTTTTGGGAAATGCACCTACTGTTTTGCAAATGTCAAAGATGATTCAAGAAATGTACCAAAGCGACTGAGAAAAACTGTAATATCCTAATGATTTTTTGGCAAAAAAGAAAAATCGATAATTTTGACCCATACAAGGTTTTTATTTTTATTTTATTTTTTTATTTTTTTGCCTATTGCTGAAAATATACCCCAGTGACTTAAGACTGGTTTTGTGGTCCAGGGTCACATATGTAATTTCATAATGCTATTGTCTCTGAAATTATTAAAGCATACTATATTGATGTCAACATTAAAAAATGAAATAAAATAAAAAATAAAAAAACATCATTAATACTATAATATACGATGTATACTTTAATGATAAACTTTTAAAATGACACTATTACACAGTATTCTTTTTAAAAGTGTACGTAAGTATGTTAAGAAACAGTCAAGAAAGTTTCTCTCTTTAAGTGCACTTAAATGGCTTTTCATTTTAGTAATATATTATCTGCGAGTACAATGTTTTGAAATGCAGATCTAAAAATACAGATTTTTAGTTTTCAGTGCATGTGCACATTCAGTACATTTAGTTTTCACAAGGACAGACAGACAGACAGACAGATAGATAGATAGATAGATAGATAGATAGATAGATAGATAGATAGATAGATAGATAGATAGATAGATAGATAGATAGAGCCAGTCTGATGCTGTCCATCTGTGTTGTATATGTGGCAAGATTAAGCAAATATATTCCTAGTTACACATTCATATGTCTAGAGGTGTCCCTGTGTGAGACAAACTGTCAAGTCTGGTTGTTTTAAGACGTCTCGTACTGTCAGACACACACACACACACACACACACACACACACACACACACACACACACACACACACACACACACACACAGAGCGGAGGGTATACAGCTACATATCTTCATTCTAGACTGTCAACCTTGCTCAGCGACATTATTTGCATATTCAAAGGTTGAAACTCTGTGTCTCTGGAGATGAAAAGCCTCAGTGTCATTGCTACAAATATAAAGAGCATTTTGATCTTTCTTTAGTGGGCATATATGTGTTCATTTATTTTCATTCAGTTCTGATTATTTGTCATTACTGATACTGGCAAATTTACTTGTGTCACCTAATCTTTCATTTACAAACAACTTGATTAGAATATTAGCTTAGATGTTCTATACCTTCCATATAGCAGATATTCTGCTTTAGAAAAGCTGTTTTGTTATATCAATTTCAACCGCCTGAACTAGAAATGCTGGTGGCTCTATGAAGATGCTGCATATTTTACATGTAGTGTTGAAAATGCTGACCCTTAAGGTCAGGAAAGAGCTGACCACCCCATATCCGTTTTGGCATCCAGCCCTCTGTTCTGCTAGGATGGCTCACCAGTGAAATTCCATACAGTCCTGGAGCAAAATAAACCTGTTTTCTCATAAGACCTATTTTTGAATCAATCATTATTCCAGGAACACCAATGGCATCTCATTCATGAAAACATGAATAACTAATGCTTGTGTGTGCCTAGTATAGAGTCATGTGATCGGGCGCTGTGTGTCTGCTCGTGGTCAGAATGTGGAACAAAGAATGTTCATCTCTGTAATCATTATCACAGTTACCCTGGGCCACTGACTTTTTAGAAACTGCTGAATTCATTATCACAAGTGTTTAAGTCTCACACTGTAGGTGTTCAAAGAAAATCATCCTTGTAATGCAGACTTTTCTGGAAGGTAAGCATTAAATAAATAATTCACCCAATTATGGAAATTTGCTTAAAATTTTCTCACCCTCTGGCCATCCAGGATGTATGAGCTTGTTTCTTCATCAGAACAGATTTGGAGAAATTTTGCATTACTTCACGAATGGATCACCAATAGATCCTCTGCAGTGAATGGGTGCCATTAGAATGAGAGTCCCAACAGCTGATAAAAACATCAGAATAATCCACAAGTAATTCCCACTAACTCTAAGATGTGTCTTTGTAAGAAACAAATCCATCATTAAAATAGTCCTGTAATATTGCTTTCTCCAGTGAAAAGTTGACTCAGAGGTGGAAAGAGTACAAAACTATTCTACTCAAGTAAAAGTACCATTAAATTAATGAAATTTTACTTAAGTAAAAGTAAAAGTACCATTCTAAAAATCTACTCTAGCAAAAGTAAAAAGTAGCTAATTTAAAATGTACTCAGAGTAAAAATTACTTAGTTACATTTTAACAGTGGGAGGGAGGCAAAAATGGGACAGGCCAAGGGGGTCAAACTCAGTTCCTGGAGGGCCACAGCCCTGCACAGTTTAGATATAACCTTAATTAAACACACCTGATCCTGCTAATCTAATCATTTAGGCTTATTTGAAAACTACATGATATGTGTGCTGGAGCAGGGTTACAACTAAACTCTGCAGGGCTACGGCCCTCCAGGAAATTGAGTTTGACACCCCTGGGATAGGCCTATTAATCTCAAACTAGTAGTTTTTAATTAAAGGTATCAGTTATTTAGCATAATAAGACATTTGGGCTCTTACCAGGCAAATCAGTATCAACAAACTCATCTTTTCAATGCAGAGGAAACGCAGAAGCTTCATCGGAAGTGCCATTTAGATGTATTTACTCACTGTTTAGTGCAGGACAAGAATGTATTTAACCTGCAGTTACAAATGCATGAATAATGTTTTGATATACGAGACATAAAATGTTGAATACTCATTTGAAATTATAAGAAATTAATTATTTAAAAAAAATCAAAAGATACTTTAAATGTGAAATTAAAATGGCCAGTATGTGTCAGCAAGTCACTGTTAATAAGTGAGTCATTGCAATTGAACCGAATCGTTTAAACGGTTCATTCATTCAGGAACGAAACACTGTCATGTTGCTCAGAGACACAAAACTGTGCTTTGGTGGCTGAGTTTGGAAATATTTTTTGTTGTAGAAATAGAGCAAAAACAGGCAATATGGTGTCTAAAACGCAAGTCTCTTAGTTTACTGTCCTGTTGTAAAAAAAAAAAAAATATATATATATATGAGCATATATATATATATATATATATATATATATATATATATATATATATATATTAGGGCTGTAATGATATGCGATATGCGATATGGAATCGAAATCGCGATACGCAGGTCCACGAACCTGTATCGCGATGTGAGAAGGCAGAATCGCGACACACCCCTTCCAACTCCCAGAGTTATCCTTCCTGTCCAGATCCAATGCTACCACATTTTTAAATTACTATAAGTATTATTTGAAGTTAACATTATAAAATACGTAGACCTACACCACAAAACTAGTTGAGGATAAATTCTTTAATTTTATCTGTAAGCGTCCTCCAATTTTCAAAATGCTCGAATCATCTCCACTATGGACTTTAGTTCTGTTTGTTTTTCAAAAGTATTTTATTACAAAGAAAACAGAAGTGTTATAGCTTTGGCTATATAGTTTAATTTACTTAGGTTTATTGTTAATAATTTGCATAGTTAATATTGTTATTTGGTGTTCAGTTTATACAGGTTTTTTCAAATGTTATTTAATAAAAAATATTTTTTTTTCCTCAAAAATATCTTTTGAACTGTTTTGTCAAAGCCCCCCCCCCCCCCCCATATCAAGGTTTGTATCGTACCGTGGGTCAAAAATCGTGATACGAAACCGAATCGTGGGTTTGGTGTATCGTTACAGCCCTAATATATATATATGTGTGTGTGTGTGTGAGTGTAATCATGATGATTTTTAGAGGAAAAGACGGCATTCTTTGTGTGATTTTGATTTACTAGGCTATATGAAATATGTAAATTTTCTGCTCCTATATCTTCAATTTTGTGATCATTCTAAATGCATTTCAACAGACTGAATCACACAGTTAAAGAACACTCTAAATGCGCGCGCACATCATTAAAACAATAATTATGATATTATTGCAGACGATATTTATCGCACACTCCGCACCAGACTTTTTGGCCAATTTGTGCAAAACCTCTTGCTAAAATGTCAAAGCTTCATTTTAAGAACCAGTGCAACGATGTAGTTATTTAGCTTACCTCTACACGCTTGCGAAGGGTTGATGTCGACATTTTATAAGTTGCTAGTTTGGTCTCTCTAGGCAAGCACAGCTTACACTGCATAATAAAGCATAAATATGGCCAGTGGTTCACTTCATTTCCTTCAAGTTCAACTTCAGAATATGACGGGGTTTTCGTTTTCAGCGGTGTCTGCACCACTAACGCCTGTTTTGTCCCGTGTCTGCATCTTTCTTGTGAATTTAGCGCCAGTTTGCCCTCCTGCCCATTATTTACTGCAGGAGTTTCCAGGGAGCGATTTTTTTTTTTTTTTACTCAGTAATTAATGTGTTTTAAAATGTAGCGAAGTACAATACTTCTAACAAAATAGTAAAAGTAAAATTACAGATTTAAAAAATTACTTAAAAAAGTAGAAGTACACAAAAAAGCTACTCAATTACAGTAACGCGAGTAAATGTAATTCGTTACTTTCTACCTCTAAAATTATGAGTCCTGTAATATTGCTTTCTCCAGTGAAAAGTTGACTGAATTAAGAGAGAAATATGCACAGTTCATAAAGCACCATTTACAAGGGAAAACAGTTCAAAATAGTTCTAAACTGGATTAGCTGGATCTAATTTGGCCAGAAGTGATGGTTTACAGTTAGAACACCCTGATGGATTTGTTTCTTACAAATGTAGCTTTTCACTTCACAAAACAATAACTGATGAGCTTGAGTCATGTTGTGGATTATTGTGATGTTTTTATCAGCTGTTTGGACTCTCATTCTGACAGCACCCATTCACTGCAGAGGATACATTGGTGAGCAAGTGATGTAATGCTTCATTTCTCCAAATCTGTTCTAATGAAGAACCAAACTCATCTAGATCTTGGACGGCCTGAGGGTGAGTGCATTTTGAGCAAATTTCCGTTATGTGAACTATTCCTTCAAACTTTTAAAACTGTAGAAGGTAAGTCTGGGTTAAATGGAAACAGCAAGCCAATTCATGGCACTTTCATTATTATGAACACCCAAAGGACAGAGGGAGATAATAAAATAAAGATGAGTAACTTCCAGTAAAGATAAACAGGGGCTCCAGGCTTGTGACACTAATTAGAAGGTGACTAAAGCAATAAAGAGATTTATCAGTTCAGACGCCACACAAAAAAAAAAAGATAAAATATAAAATATCAAAAACACATAACAATAAATTAAAAAGAAAACATAAAACTAGAGGATAACAAAATCATTCAGAGGAACACTGCAATGAACCTGCACTGAAAGCTGTCAAAAATGGAGATTATTGATGGACATGAATTACATGACAGATTATAGTCATAACAGTGTCCTTACAATCTACTGTTAAGATCATTCAAAATCATTCAGGGTGATGCAAAGCAAAAAGAATTCACTAACAAACTTGGTAATATATATATATAAAAAAAAAACATACACATGCTTAAGTTAATTGGTTAACTGTAAGAAAATTACACATAATTACTATATACAGTGAAAAATTAAATTAGATTTGCTAGGTGTGTAATATACATTTACCTCAATTATGGAAAAAAATATTTTTTATATTTAACAAGACAATTTGTGTACCTTAACAGTAAAATATTCTTCAAAATATTTTTGTGAGCAAAATGTATGAATCATATTTTAGATGTATATTTATGCTTATATACATTACATTTTATGTTGTATAGTTAATGTTTACAGTATTATTTTAGTGTCACAAGTTGGAGTTTGGTGTTTTCTATTAGCATCCTTTAATGATAAACATAACTAAACATGTTTATCAGCCTTTAATGATAAACATAAAGTCATCCTCTGACCTTCTATTTACCACCTGCATTATTATATATTATAATATATAATATACTATATTTTGGTATAAACCATATTTTAAGTTAACAAAAAGGTCAATGCTGTTCTGCAAATCTTAGAGCCCCCGTCTACAATAAACTGCCCAAATTATGAAAGTAAAGAGAAGTGTGTAAACAA
Organism: Cyprinus carpio; assembly: GCF_018340385.1. NCBI lineage: Eukaryota > Metazoa > Chordata > Actinopteri > Cypriniformes > Cyprinidae > Cyprinus > Cyprinus carpio. Next base: position 18,899,975 of record NC_056579.1, on the reverse strand, counting down.
AATGACTCAATTACAAGAGTGTCTAACTGAATTCCACAGTCAATCAATCAAAAGAGGACAAAGAACATTTGAAAATGAGAGACAAACAGAATGAAGATGTATTACATTAATCCACAAAAGGATTAAATTCTAACATAAATGTTGTTTATCAAAAAAGAATTTCATAACGATATAATGTGCATAATAGCAATAAAACTGTCCACCAAGGCAGAAGACAATAACACATCTCTGTGTCAGCAACAAACGACAGAAGGTAAAACAGTAAGTTATCTGCCATATGACATCTATCTTAACAGAAATGAACAAGAGCTGTAAGGTGAAGATCTGATTAATCTTATAAACATGCAGTGACAGCTTCTGCTCAACAATCTAGAACATTTATTCCAGTCAAAGCTGGAGAAGCACCTCACTGGTATGAGAAACACCTGGCTCTAATAGGAATATCACTCAGTGTGAAATACACATCTGTGTTTGGGTGGACTGATTGTTACTGTATGCAGGCTTGGGTCAAAAGTGAGGAAAACAAAGGAAACAAATCTTTAAATTATAGCTGAGCATTTCACCTTGCAGGTTTTCTCCTTTATAAAGTCTGTGCGGATTTGATATCTTATATTACAAGGGTCCCAAAATATAAATTTTATATTTGAACATCAGAAATTTTGATACACGACCGCCCAAATTTTCACATCAATTATGCCCACCCACGTGTAAAGAAATACACTGTAGCATACTTTTAAAAAGAGTACTTATTATTGAAATAAAAAGATTTATGGGTTTATTTCCCCACAAAGTGTAAACATTGAGCCTCTTATGCCCCGTTAAACATATACAGCAGTCTGCTAACCCATACAGAAGAGTAATATATCACATATATTGCACAATATCAAAAGTTATATTGCTATACATGCTACCTATAAGGTTAGGATTCCTCCTTTCAATTAGTCAGACCATGAAAAGTAACAGAGCAGGTCATCGAGTGCTGAGCTGCATGATGAACAGTATACTCTCTTTAACTAATTGTGTGCCACATTTCAGCACATATTGTTTTGAGAAGCTTTTACAATGTAATTCAGATTTTGCAAAGAGCCTTAAAGCTACAACAGCAAAAACAGCACATTTACAGGCAAATTGTCAGTAAAAGTTTTTCACAATATTTTATTCCATTACTTTTTAGTACAAGAAACTTTAACTAACATGTGTCAGCCTCAGGGAAATGTAAAATGGTAGAATGTCTGGATAGTAACACATCTCACATCTAATGGCGCTCCCGCACCCTCGGACACGGGCTGCATTAAACTCTGTGATGCTCAGTCCTGCCCAAATCTGGGCCACTATTGTAGCAGACACACGGACAGCCGTGACAGATTTAAAAACAAAAGATTAAATGTGAGTGGGCTGAAAAAAACACACCAAACATTCCCAAACACAACACAACACACACCCACATTAGACTTAATACCCATGAAGCTGATTGCAGTCAGGGTAGGAAATAAAAGTGCTACTATAAATTTAATTTGTACACTATTGTTAAACATTTTGTCATTGGTAAGATTTTTGAATGTTTTTTTGAAAAAAGTCTCTTATGCTCGTCAATAAAAAATACATTAAAAACAGTAATTTTGTGACGTATTATTACAATTTAAAATAACTGTTTTCTATTTTAATATATTTTAAAATGTATTCCAGCAAAGCTGAATTTTGAGCATCATTCCTCCAGGCTTCAGTGTCATGTGATCCTTCAGAAATCATTCGTATAAGCTGATTTGCTGCTCAAGAAACATTTCAACTTAATGTTGAAAAAGTAAAAAAAAAAAAAAAAACAGGGTTCTTCTGATGAAAGAAAGTTCAAAAGAACAGCATTTATTCGAATTAGAAATCTTTTGTAACACTAAAAATGTCTTTTACTCTCACTTTTGATCAATTTACTGCATCCTTGCTCTATAAAAGTTTTCATTATTTTAAATTAAAAAATGTAAATATTAAAAACACATTTAGAATGATAGCTTACATTGCCAAAATTCAGTGTTTGTGTAAAAACACAATGATCTGACGTTTATTTGCAAACAATGATCCATCCCAAAAATGGATAGAAAAACACACCAAAGTATTTCAGAGATTCAGTCATAGATCAAAAGTGACAGTGCAAAATGACATGCATGAAAGCTTTAAATTTTTAAGCTTTTTTTTCTTTGTTGAAAGGCTTTTATTGTCAGAGATAAAACATAATTGTCTCTGCATGATGTACACAGACCCAAAACAAAAGTATGACGGAGCAAAACGCTTGTGTGGGAGTGGTGATTGTCTATAGAGATAAAGAGCGAGAGAAAGACCAAGATGTTGACATAACATAAAGCAGATGAAAAATGACCCAAGCACCAAAAAAAATGTCTTGGTATATTGTGACATGACTAAAGACTCTAAAGCTTGACAATGACAATGACATGATATTGGAGAAAGTAAAACCATCACAAATCATGAATCCTGAGTTGTGTGTAGATATAGAAGGGCAAAACTAAGAGGAGACTGAGTTTGTATAGACGAAAGGTCAAAGGAGAAGCAGACAGAAGGACAGAAAGAAAAGGGAAATGAAACAGGAAGAGAGACTTGGCCTCAGAGTGTCCCAGCATACTCGGCTAGGTCACAGTGCAGTAACCCGAGCGGGAAAGATTGTGCTGAATCAGATGCCATCGCTGAAGGTGACCCTCCATCCTCCCTTCTGAGATCTCTCTCCTCACCAGCCTCCTTTTCTCTCCTTTCACTCCGCCTCCTCATCCTTTCTTCAGTCCCTTACTCCTCTGTTTCTCCCTCCCTCGCTCGTCTCCTGCTCACTGATATTGATCCCAGCAGCTCCCTCTAGCCTCCTCAGTGCAGCCTACAGCTCAAGGCTGTGTACGGTTCTCTTGTAACGCTTATGTCCTACCTGCTATCAATATCCATATAACGGGGACTGATCCATCACTGTTCAGATTTATATGTGTTGTTCGAAGCAACAGATATGTCAAGGTCCATTTGGTCTGGATAATGAAGCGAGAGGTACTATGGTCCAGGTATTGACTCTTAGGTTGAATAGTGGGAAGATAAAGAACAGTACAATCTCAATTGCGCCACACTTCACTAACCCAAGGTAAGATGTAGGTGTTCAAACAGTTTGGTTCATTGATTGGTGTGTTTTGATAGTTTTACTATACTTTTTTTGCCATTGGCGGTAAGGGGATGTTGTGTTGTACCATTACTATATGCTTAAAGGGACAGTGCACCAAAAATGAACATTTCATACCATCGACTCCCTCGTGTCAACCCAAGCCATATTTTTCAATACAAAAGGAAATTTAAGGCATTATGTACCAACAGTACTTGGGTCAATAAATAAGAGAGTCCATGACAAAGGAAAGGAAAACCTTTTAAAATTATTTTTAAAATGTGTTTAAAATAAAGTCCCTGTTAATGTACTCTTTCATATGGTTTTGAAAAACTTTTAAACCACTTTCAAGAAAGGATTTCATTTAATAACTCTAAAAATGTCATGCGGTGTGAAAAACCAAATAAAAAATAATAACATACATTCTTTACACCTTGAATACATGTCAGTGTACACATCTTAGTTATTATTAATTCTACTATTTGTTTTTACATATTTCTACATATAAACTTAAAATTTCTTTAATTATTATTTAAAAAATTAAATAATTTCATAATTTATTTTTAGTTTTTGTAGAGGCGCATCACATGACATTTCACTAATCCCGCCTTGTCATAAAAAGGATAAATTATATAAGAGACTTGCTGACCGAAGTGTTTCAAAGTGTTTCAAGTGTCTAATTTTGTGTGCAATATGCATCAGACGTTCAGCCAACAGTCCATGGGCGTAAGGAGTCTGAGACTAAACAGCCTCTGATTAATACATGTTTTAGTTGTATGGAAAAGAGCAAGATAAACACTCTTCAAAGTATCTCCATTTATGTTTCATGGAAAAAAGTAAGTCATAAGGGTTAGAACACAATGACAGAACTTTCATTTTTGGATGAACTAACTTTTTTACTAAGAAATTGCAAGTAAATTTCACAATTAATTTCAAATAAATGGCGAGTAGTTTAGTTTTATTTACAACTTTGAAAAATCATTTTTTGCAGTGTAGTGTGACATCACTTCCTTTCCAAACGACCTTCACAATTTCTCACACAATATGACTGATGTCAATTCCATTACACATCTGAGACTGAATAAATTGAAACAGATAAACAGATTGTGATGGTCTTGTAATGCAAACAGTGAGCTCAAAGAAGCAGAATTGTCTTGCAGTGCTGTCCTACACAGCAAGGGTAAACTGCAGCATCCTCAAATCTCTCTCTCCTTCAACCACACCTTCTACAAATCACCTTGAATATGCATGAAGTGAGATGTGGACTGTGCATATAATCACACAATTAACAACCGCGCACAATACATGTTTTGCACAGAGGATCAGAATCATCTTATTAGCAGACGCTCAGCTATCAGATGAAGCAACATTCAGACAGCTTCAATAAGACAATTATAAGTAACTGGCCAGAAATTGGATAGATAATTTAGCTGAAATTGAGAAGGTGAGGAGAGGCTAGCATTAGTACACACACTTTCATATGTTCATGCACATACACACAGCCTGTAGTGTGAAGTGAGTGTTTCTCAAGAGTTCGGGATGGGGAATATTGCAATTGTTGCTTTCTTCAGACTTCTGTCTCTTCCTCACTCTCTCTTTCTCATATTAATGAATGATTCATAACTGTAGGATAACCTTGACTATTACCTGAGCCTTCAGCAATGCACTGTTGTGAAGTCTGGGTCACAACATCCATTATTTCAGTAGCACATCACGACAAACACACCCAAACACACACACAACTCAGCATCTCGCTGCCTGTTTCTTTGACATGTACAGCAGTCACATATAAATGACTGTGATTCAAAGTTATAGAAACATATTTATTACATGCTTTTCATTTTAAACCTGATTAAATGCAAACACACGAAAGCTGATCACATGAAAGATGGTGTGCATTAAATCCACAAAGTAACCAATTTACAGCATCAATACATTCTTCGAGAAACAAACAAACTAAAGAAATTGGGGATTGTGCAGGTCTGAAGGTAAATAATTAGTATACAAACAAATAAATTATATATATATATATATATATAATTAATACAGAAAAACAAATAAAATATATAGCAATATTAATATATAATTATTTTTTAAGTATACAATTAGTTTATCTGGTAACACTTTACAATAAGGTTAATTTTATTAGTTAACTACTTTAGTTAACGAACTAAGAATGAACAATACTTCTACAGCATTAAAAATTTATTAAAAATCAAAAGTTGTGCTTTTTAACATTAGTTAATGCACTGTGAATTAATATGAACTAACAATGAATGACTATATTTTCATTAAATAATATTAACAAAGATTAATAAATACTGTAATAAATGTATTGCTCATTGTTTGTTCATGTTAGTTAATACATTAACTAAAATTAACTAATGGAACCTTATTGTAAAGTGTTATTTATCTTACATAGTATATAATTTTTTTATTAAGATTCAAATAATATATTGTTAGGCTACATAATATATAATAAAAATAATCTAGAGATGTTTATACTGTCTATTTGTATACTTAATAAATAACTTGATATTTAAATTAATATGAAACTAAATAATACTTAAATATTATTTAAAGCAAATAAATAAACAAATAGTATATTTAGTCTAAATATTGTCAACATTTCTCAAAGAACATATTTATACAAAGCTAATATTTGTGCTTCATAAAGAAGTTATCTATAGAGACAAAATAAATAAAACTAAAAAACGAATAAAGGAACGTTTTCAAGCTGAACATTAAAAAACAGATAGATAGATAGATAGATAGATAGATAGATAGATAGATAGATAGATAGATAGATAGATAGAGTTTGGAAAATGAGTGAAAAAGAATCGGAACTGACTCATAAACTGTTGTATCTGGTAACCACAAACTCAACGCATCTCGTTATCTCGGGTCTCTCCCACACCCTCATCTACAGTCAGACATCCAGACATCACGATATTTATCAGAAAACACTCACCTGCACTGCCGCTGACACACACACATTGTTTTCAAACAACTCAGCCGTTCAAAGCACATCCGTTTAAACGCGTCTATATACATGGATAAAAACTAGATTTGACCCCGACGTTCAAAATCCTAAAAATAAATCCTAAATGATAGTTATTGAGAGAGATGCTGCGAGATATATTACTTTACACGACTTCTAGCTAGCTGGCTGCTGTCTCGAGAGAACACTGTCTGCACGCAGATGAGACGCGCGCCTGACGCGTGAGAGGACAGTGTGAGTGTGTGAGTGTGTGTGAGTGTGTGTGTGTGTGTGAGTGTGTGTGTGTTCGTTTGAGGACAGTGAGAGAGTGAGTGTGTGTGTGTTCAGCTGGGGACGGGGCCCGTGATGAGCTGCGAGGAAAAAAAATAAAATACAGGCTGAAACCCCCCCACATCGGACAGCGCGTGTCCACTGGTTGTAGACGCTCCAAATCAACATCCACTGTCACTGGATTGTGGCTTTCAGGGCAGAAATAACTTATGTCCTAAACAAACTGAATTTTTTATTTTTTTTTTCTTGACATTAGCAGCACCGTGAGTGATTTCCACGTCCGCTTACAGTCAGTGGCGGAGCCCAGATCTTACCTTCATAGTTATCGCTTTCTCTTCATCGTGTCCTGAAGCGTTTTAATCCGCGCGATTGTTTGGACTTTCTGAATAAATGCGCTGATCGGTTACATTGTAGCGGTTATGCTGAGTCTGTCTTCTCGCAGCGCTCTATAAGCGGAGCACGGCGACAGTATCGATTCTGCACCGGAGGACAGTGTCACGGACGTCCGAGAAGACATGCTGCGGGAAGCGACGCGTGTCACCGGCACAGATCGCATCTAGCGCACGCTTCAATACTCCCAGGCGCAGGAAATAAGGGAAGAACAGTGTAATAAGAGTATGAAGAGATATTGGAGGCGCTGAGGGGAGGGAAGGGCACAAGGGGAAGAACCGCCCCCCGTTTAAACGAGCAGGTAGTGTGCCGGTTTTGTTAAAAGCACCTCGGGTCAAGGGAGAGAAATGTGGACAGGTGAAATGAGAGGATTTTGGTGGGAAGTGAGTTGGGAAACTACTGTGAAAGTGCATTTCAATTAAAATATAAAATTTAAATTAAAAATTGTATGTGCTTTTAGATATAAGTTGCATTACTCCTTATTACAACATGAATATGTAGGAGGATAATAATACATTTTTATTTTATATAAAAAAATTATCTTTTTTCAGAGCAAATTTCGCCCAAGTTAAATTAGGGGTCACTGCAAGGTGAGTTTAACCAGTTTGAACTAGCCTATATTAATTATAATATACTGCAGGGGCTGTTGAATGCTTAAATCTGATTGGTTGATGAACGTTCTAAGGTGTGCAATTATTTTCAGGGAAATGCACAGCTTTCAGGCAGCTCTTTACCTTACATTACATGTCCATATCACTTCGCCACATGATTTCAGTTATTTCAAAGGTCCTTACAGCAAAAGAACTAAAACTCACAACAACACTGAAGAAGCAAATAAACAATACAATGAAAATTACCAATAATTTCCATGTCAACCCCCCAATAATTTCCATGGCAGGTTTTTTTTTTTTTTTTTTTTTTTTTTTTGGTTTATTAAAGCATAATTCTCTGAAAGTAATGGTTAAAAACTTTTTATTGAAAAATTTTGCTCATGTAAATATATCGTAATATTTATATCTTGAAAGATAAATATGAGTAAGACAATTTTCTCAAACTTTACAATAAATAAAGTGTCAGTGTAGGATATGCACATTGGAGGATGGGTAGGTGAAACCATGTAGTGAAGGGCCTCTTTTGAAAATCTGCTTAGGGCCCCCTAAATGCTAGGGCTGGCCCTGAATAATATTTTAACGACACAATAAAAATTCTTTATGCTTAAATAATTTTAGCCTCCTTATTTTCTCTCAAATTTATTTGAAAAATTAAAACGTAGAATTATTGTCGTGCGTAACTTGTTGCATTGTGGGAATCGTAGTCTTTTGAATCCTTCATGCATGGAGATGTCAGCACAATAAAACTACATTTACCAGCGACTACAACACACAACAAACATGGCGGTGCCGGAGCATCAGGAGCGTGAATCAGTCAAGAGTAATATTAGCCAAGATAATGGAGGCAAAAAACCTGGTCCAATATCTTTCGGTTTTAGTAAAACATTAAGCAAGGTTAAATCTGGCAAAGCGGAAGAGCGAGATTATTTAGTTGAAGTCGAAGGGAAAGAACTTAAAGGGTGAGTTGAAGGCTAACATTAGCTAGGCTAGCAACTAATCTAACTGAAAGGAGTATGACGTTGATTATTTATATCTTATCATGTGCTTCAACTGTTGTATGTGTCTTCTACAGAACCAAACCGGTGGAGAAACCGAAGGAGCTGGTCATCCCGCTGATCCACAAGAACCGCTGGTACCGGCAGGACGCTGAGCGAGGGGACAAGAGCAGCGGAGACACGTCCCAGAGCAGAGACCCGTCCCAGGAGCAGGACACGGTGGAGACTCAAGCCGTCAAAGAGCTCATCGAGGGTGTGTTGCTCGATTAGTATTCGTTCTGCTGGTTTTGGTGTTTCAAAACCTAGTAAGATCCCTACCTAGGGGGCATTCATTCGCTAACTTAAAACTACCAGAAAGTTAAATGATCTGTGCTGGTATTATCTCGGAAGTACTATGGTAATAACACTGTACGTGAATATTGTAACCATTCAGTTCCATGGTATTTAGAAAATGTTGATACTGTACTGTAATACATAGCCTAAGATGCCCTTAAATGTTAGATATCACTAGGTTTTAAAACATAACCTTGTCTACTTGTGAGATGTCAGCGGGTTTCCTTTGCACTTGTAGTGTGCTTCAGTTTTAAAAAGTATATTGTTAAAAACACTTAAACACAAAATAAACACTTATTTTGATGTGCTGAGTAACATATTAAAGTACAAGTGCCTAAATATAATTCTAAATGTATCAAATCGCAATGCCATCATTACAAATATGTTATTACAAATAGTTTCAATAGAAATGAAATATTCTAAAATAGTCTTTGTCATTTCTACTAAAAGTATATTTTAGTTACCAAAAATGGTTGTAGATGCATTCAACAGTATTGTTTAATCATACTTCAAAGATGATAGAATTATGAAATTACACACAAAGATGTACTAAAATTGGTCAAAAAAGCAATTTCACTTAAATGCAAATAACATACAGTTCAGTGTCTTTACACATTACATTCAGTTTGCACTTGAGTATATTCTTTTAAAGTGTATTATTTATTTCCATAATAAACTTTTGTTTTGTTTTTTTAAGTATGCTAAAGTGTACTTCTTTTTCACAAGGGCTAATGAAGTAATCCATGTGGTTCTATGCAGTAGTAGTTTGTATAGTATTTAAATCCATTGGTTATTCATTGATGTAATGCTTGACATTAAATGTATCATTGATAATTCTTATAACTCAACTGGTGTGGCAATAATGTGGCTTAGTGGTTATAGAGCTGGACTGGTAAGCAGAAGATTGTAGGTGGAACCCTTTCTGTTATTGTAGTAAAATGCTGCAAGTCAGTTTTGTACATGAAAGCATCTGCTAAAATGAAGAGTAATGTAATAATTCTGTTTTAATTTCATCTACAACAGAGTCTCAAAAGCACCAGGAGAGATGGAAGAACGGACCGCAGATGGATCCGAACTTTGCCATTCCTCTTCTCATGCAGAACCAGGCCCCTCAGGGTTTTGAGGATGGAGACAAAGTCAATGTGGATTTGCGACCAGAGTCGGTAGGTTCCTGATAGACACAAAAAATGGATAGAAGGACAGGCAGTCCTGTGTAAGCTAAAGTAGAGCCCCTTTACTGTTTTCAGCTGTTCTGTCCAGCAATAAATGTTGGTTCTCAGCATGGAAATATGCATTTTGGTTAAGTTACTCATTATTAAATTATTAAACACATAAAGGTGTTTGCAAATACTTTGTCTCCTGAGAATCCTGCTCATAGGATATGTTTTAGTGTCGAGTTCATCATAGCAAATGGTATTAAATTAAATGGGAAAATCTTTTAAAGCAGGATGAATCAGATGTGGATGAATCTAGATCCAATGTGGGAATGAGTGTGAGGTTACACTGCAGGATGAAAAGGAAGTGTGCGCTACAGCCTACTAGTAAACTTTTATACAAGGACATGACTGTGACATTAATGAGAGTCACAATCATACAGATTTAACATTTTGTGAATTCTGAGAGTTAAGAAATTCTCAGCATTAATGGCTCAAGAATGAAAAATAGCTCGTAGTATTCCGTTTTTGTACAGTTCGTCTTACTAATGTTATGAGCTATTTGACTGTAGATTAATAGGCAAAAGTTGATAGGGCTGTAGCAAAAACCCCAATTTTGTTATATCCGAAACTGGCAAGCCAACTGCAGAGTATGACAAGCAGCCGCCACAACCGTGATGTTCACTTCTTTTTTTTTTTTCATGAGGCTATGCCCTTCTTGTTTTACACTTAATGCATGTTTGTCGAATTTTCAGTAAGTTAATAATCATAACAAGAGTGAAGAGAGTAATATTTTTACACCAACTGGCTCATTTTGCATCATTAAGACTGTGTACTATTGTGATTTGTACAGAGGTTCAGTAGATTTGCACTAAACCGAGAGAGAGAGAGATTGTCTGAGCATGCGAGGTTACCTGCATCTGTCCTTCAGGTCAAGGCATATATTCGTAAAAAAAAAAAAAAAAAAACAGTTGAAAACAATGGAAATTTCTTCACTGCGACAGCCCTAGATGTTTAATAAGAAAAACAGCTAATATGTTTTGTCTATATACTATAATTACAAATTTTGTGGTCAGCAAGATTTGAAATTTATTTGGTCAAAAATACAGCAAAAACAGTAACATTGTGAAATATCAAAACAATTTAAAACATAAATTTTGATTAAACCAAATTTTTATTGCAGTCTAGTAGCCATCTAGGTGAACCCGGAAATGTTGAGTACACCAAAGTTTTATTGCAGAAATGTGAAGTATGGGTCCCCAGCATACAGAAACTGCCGGATGCTAATTTGCATATGTTGAGCAATTTGCATAATTAGCATTATCAGCATTATTAGCTTAATCGTCCATTTTGGCCACATATTTTGCACTATATGGCCAATTTCTACAATATGTGAGTGGTTTTAGAGGTTTTAGAGGCTGCTGATTTCATTTCTGGCTTTTTCAGAATTCAAAATGGTAATTCTATAACAAATTTGGATAAATTTAGACACATTTTTTTATTAATTTCGGACAAAATTTTAGGCTATTTTCATGGTAAACAATATTCTCACATTTCAGAATCACAAGAACTCTTGCTCTTTGATGTGAATGTTGATAACCTCAATTTGTTTACATTTCTTGAGGTCCAGTCATGTTTTTATGCAAATAAGCTGTTTTAGTTTATAATAAGTATATTGTTAAGCAAGGGAGCAAATTCACCTTGCAAATATTTTTATATTCTTATATCGCCTTAATATTCATACAAAAGTCAGTCAAGGGATTTAATGTTGACATTTTAATGTTGAAATTACTTATGTTTTCACATTAACATAAAAGGTGGACAGAGTTATAATGACAGTATTGTTCAGTACATTGTGAATTTCTATTCAGATAAATTTTGTGGGTGAATCTGGTGTTCTAAAATTAGTTACCATAATTTAAAATTTTTGTATTCTTCTTTTTTTTAAAATTCAGACTTCTTGTGATTTTATCAGGAAAGGATTAAAAACAGTTGATATTCAGTGTTATTACTGCTTTCTCAAGTTGTTGTGGAGTATTAATTTAACCAAGTACTTTCAAAACAAAGAGAGACGTTTGATTAGGTCGAAATGTCAGGAAAGAAGTGTCTGTTTGCACCATGCAGTGGCAAAGATAGCGACTTTAAAATATCTGGGTCCAAAGGAATTGCTACTCTGCTAAATAAGAAAGTCAAGCTCGGAGACACAGCCATACATGAGACTTTATCAAACATTATTGCTACTGATGGTGCTTCATCAGCTTCTGTGCTATGTCACAAATCTTGCTACAGCTCATATACTTCTCGTTCTAGAAATGTGAGCAAACGCAGGTCAGACTCATTTCAGAGTCAGCCCGGAAAGCGAATCATTCGTTCTCAACTCTCTGCCTTTGAGTATTCAAAACAGTGCTTGTTCTGTGGTCTTATTTGTGAAGAAAAAGACTCTAAAAATCCTAACAGGTGGAATCCAGTTAAAAAATGTCAGACTTTAGATAGGTCAGGCATTCCATCCTTTAAAGATGTGATTTTGTCTAAATGTGATGAACGGCAGGATGATTGGGCAGAAGTTGCGAAGCTACGGGTGAATGGCATCATGGACCTACCTGCAGCTGATGCTCAGTATCACTCCAAGTGTTACAATGCTTTCAGGAAGGTACCTATTGACTCAAGTGCAACTGCTAGTAAACCAGTTGACAGCTGCCTAGCTTCGGTCATAGACCACATGAGTGCAAACAAGTCAGTGACTTGGACTGTTTCCGAGTTACATGATGATGTTTGTAGCTATTTCTGGGAATTTGTGCCGGAAGCAAATGCTAGCCAACCTATGTGATTATTATGGTGATGCCGTTATTGTACTGAGAGTTGAAGGATGCCAGACGATTGTTGGCTTTAGGCAGTACATAGGTAAATCACTCAAATTAGTAGGACAAACTGGCCTATTCAATGACGACGATGATGATGTCAACAAGGTTGTCAGAAAAGTGCGGGCAGAGGTCCAGAATATTCCATTGCCTCGTGAATACGACCTTGGCAGCTTTACGCATGAAAGGGTCATTCAAGATACAAGTCCAACTCTCCTAAGACTTGTCTCCAGTCTTGTGTCCAGGGAAGAAACGGTGACCAAACCAACGCTCACACTTGCTCAATGCATCCAGCAGCACATCAGTAAAAGCTGGAATCAGACAACTTTGGGGCTAGCTGTAAAACTTCATCATAAGTATGGTAGTTCAGAACTGGTTCGGAACCTAAATGAGCATGGTCTTGTTGTAACATATGATGAGGTCCTCCGGTTCCGGAAGTCAGTTGCCAAATATGCCTCAGATGATGCAGATAAGTACCTGTGGGTATTAGGACTGGAGAGGTGCATTGGCCCTATTCACAGTTGGGGTGATAATTTTGATCTGGTAGTCTTCACACCCAATGGTTGCCGCACAACACATGCCATGGCCACTCAGTTTGTGCAAAATCCTGCAGGGATCCTGTTCCCTGGAGTGGCGACTCCAGACGGTGGGATTACATCGCTAAAAGTACCCCGTCTGACAAAGCTCCAAGCTGAGAAATTCTGTCCGGTAGCTAACAGCAGTCTTGCCATTGAACATTATACAGGCCCTAAGAAGCTGACTCCACCCGCTCTGAAAGAAATGCCAAGCACAGCTACTGTCCAAGAGAGCATCCAAGAGAGGGTTTCTAGAGCACAGAGGAGGGATGCTGCTTGGCTCTGTCAGCTCCATTCTACTCCCTCTTCCCCTGGACTGGTCGGCCTACAACGTTGTGCAAGATCGTCACAGTGATGAAGGTGTGTCTAAAATGAAGACTATAAATGTCTTTGGGACCATTGCTCGACTCACCTCCTGCTCATCCTGATACAGTGCTCCGTACCATTACATACCTGGACACATCACTCAAGCGGCTTGGCATGAGCTACAGTCATATAACATTTGACATGCAGCTGTACAAGATTGCTTGCCAGATCAAATGGGGTGACCCACAGAGATGGGCATCAGTGGTGCTCAGCCCTGGAATGATGCACACCCTGATGTCATTCATTGGCTCAATTGGGGAGCTGATGAATTCAACAGGCCTTGAGGAGCTGGTAGGTGCATCATTTGGTGGCCTGGCATCTATCTTCAATGGAAAGGCCTGGCCAAAGGCCATGCAAGCCTTCTGTATGGTTATGTATGCTCTTCTTCATGAATTCTTAAAGGAGGGAGAAAAGAGTCATCAGCAGATACTGGAAAAGGCAAGACAGCACCCAACAGGCCGATTATGGGTGGATTGCTTTATCCCTCCAACCTTAATTGCACATAGATTCTGGCGAGCAGACAACACTGCCTTGAGAAATGCTACCCTATTTTTTTGCTGCTGGTCATCACCACTATGCTAGATGGATCACTTGGCATTTACGTGAAATGCAGCACCTTCCTTCCATTGCAAAAGATGACCTTCTTGCCGGAAGTCATGTGTGCCGCCATTCAGATGGTGCACCTGCAGTGAGTGCCGATATGTTTGGGGAGCAGACATACATCAGGCAAGGGAAGGGAGCAGGGGGCATGAAGGGTATTTCAACCAACCCTGAGCAGGTTGCAGTTTGGATCCAATCATTTGGCATATGTTCACATCTCTCTCAGTCATTGGATGATATGTACAGTGATACAGTAGCATCAGAGAAGACTGTGTCCAACAGTCACAAAGAGGAGGGTGAAGCACGACGGGAGTTGGATGCTGAGGACCGCTCTAAAATTGTGAGGATGCTGTGGGAAAACACAATTCCACTCATGACAGAGAGCACTTTGCTCTACCACATCATAAATGGACAGGTGGCTGATGAAAAAGTGAATGTGCAAGATGCGCTGAAGATTGGCCAGGCTATGTGTGAAAAGTTTTCTTAATCACTTCCGGGGGCATTTCATACACCCATCTCTAACAAGATAGTGACTATGAAGTTCCAGAAAAAGGGAATAAAGGTCAGTGGGAAGGTTGTTTGTGACCTTGAGTCATTATTTGCTCGACTGTTGGTGGTGGGAGGCCAGAGAAAAATGGAGCTCTCTTCTCTCTTCAAATATGAGCTTAGCCCAGTCCCGTTGTCTATCATTGATGACAATGGATGCCTCCGAAAGGGCAATAAGTCAGTGCTTGTCCAGCAGCTCGGAATTCCAGTCTGCAATCCCCAGCCACCAGATGTTGTCATTGTGGATGCATCCCAGCTCATTTATCACGTAGTTTGGCCATCATCTGGGACAGTGGCAGATCTTGCAGCCAGCATGGGATGTTGGCTTAATTGTTACGACACCCAAACTTTTGTCATCTTTGACAGATATTTGCAGGTGTCTGCCAAGGACCATGAGAGACATAGAAGAGCAGGAGAGAGCTCCACAGAGTTCAAGCTCTCATTGACTACACCTCTACCTAGTCGAGACAAAGTCTTGAAAAACAAGCACAACAAACAAAGGCTGAGCGAACTCCTGTGTACTTTCAATGTAGGAAGTAAGATCATGATGGTCAGTAAAGCTGACAGCATTGACACTCATGATGAGGCCGATATATCACTTATATCTTACATGTTAGATGCTGTCAGACATGGGGCTTCAACTGTTCACATTCTCAGTGATGACACAGATGTCTTTGTGCTTATGGTTTATTGGTGTTGGAAGGCTGGTATCACAACTAACCCTACAGATGGAAAAATGGAATGGCACTGTTCTCAGCATAAATGCAACTGCAGAGAATCTGGGTGACCAATGTGGTTCCATTCTGGCCATGCATGCTCTTTCGGGATGTGATACCACCTCATATCCTGTCGGGAAGGGGAAGGTGTCTGCACTCAAGGCCATGAGAGTCGTACCTGGTAAGCTTCTCCACTGTATTGGAGAGGCAGGAGCCACAGATTTACAGATCACAAAAGCAACAAGGGCTTTCTTTCTGGCTCTGTACAATCAGAGGAACTCTGTAATCTTGGATGGAGCCTGGTATGAAATTTACCGAAAGCGCAAAAGGCCCCCCAGCACTGAAGGCACTACCTCCTACAGAGCGCAATATGCGCCTTCATGGAAGACGTGCCCACCTACAGGTGCTGCTATGGAAAGCAGCAGACCAGCCTGATCCACCGGCTGTGGATATCACCTTGTTTGGATGGGATAAGAAGATGGTTCTAAAGGAAGGAGAGGAACTGATTATGCCCACCCAGGATTCAAGTCCAGTTGCTCCTCCTGCTTTGTTAGATGTTGTCAGTTGTGGTTGCAAAGCCGGGTTGAAACCTTGCACATCAGCAAAGTGCAGCTGTGCAGCTGCAGGTCTGGCCTGTACCAGTTATTGTTTCTGCAAAGGCAATGATGGTATATGCTTCAACATACTTACACAACACCAAGAACACAAAGAGAGGGATGAAGGGTCTGGAGAAGATGATGACAGAACAGAAGAGGATAGTGAAGATGATGAGGCTGCCTTTTGTTAATTAATTGTGAGGCATAGCAGTTTGCCTGAAGGTGGTAGCCAGTGTGTGCTTTGTGTGGTGCGGAGGTGAGGCCCTCTTGGTTAGCCTTGAGGGCTGACCCGGGTTGCCCAGACTCAGTTTTAACTCTTGAGTTTTAACAGGGTCCTTTTTGGATCTTGCGACTTGCGGACCAACCTGGACATCCCTTCTGCCATTCTGGCATGGCCCTAGTGACTTGCAGGGCCTGTCTTGTATGGTATGTATATACTGAATATTTACATGTTTGGCGTGGTGTGGAGGTGAAGCCCTCTTGGTTAGCCTTGCGTCTGGTGGGCTGACCCAGGTTTCCCAGACTCAGTTTTAACTCTTACGTCTGGCGAAGTTTTAATTGGGTCCTCGTTGGATCTTGCGACTTGCGGACCAACCTGGACATCCCTTCTGCCATTCTGGCATGGCCCTAGCGACTTGCGGGGCCTGTCTTGTATGGTATGAACACACTAAATATCTACAAGCTTATCTTGTTCGGCTGCTGGAGCCCTCCTCGAGAAACGTCAGCAAAATTGGACACACAATGCTGGAGCTGTTGTCCAGTAATGGTGGCAAATGTGGTGTCAGCACAGGGCAGTTCAAGGTCATTACACATGCAGCGCTCTTGTTGCATTAAGTGTGTGTGTGTGTGTGCACGTGCTTATGTAGGATAAGGGAGTGTCCTAATGAAATGAGTGATGAAAAACTCTCCTGCTGCATCCAAACACCCCACCCTCAACCAAACAGCTTACTCTGCATAAACTCCCTCTCGCGCTTTCTTACTCGCACCTTCAGTGTCATTTTCTCCTGCAGTGCAAGTCCATCACTTGTAGACTGTTGTGAGAGTGCCAGCTACAGTTTGATTAGGCTTTAACATGCTCAAAGACATCATGAGTAAATTTGACTCTGCCTGTCAAAGCGCTTGTTTATTCCAATGCATATAAAAAAGCTGTAATATTTCATCTAATTATCATCTTCTCTGTATGTTGAGGTGTGTGTTTCTAATTAGTGTTTTGTGTCTGAATGTGGTTTTGATTGCTTTGGCAGTCTGTGCTTGATTTCTTTGTGGAGATGTTTGAGATGTGTATTGAATATACTGTAGAGCTCATGTGCTCTAATTCAGTCCACAGATGCCGACTATGACCGTGTTCCTGTGGAGGCTTATGGGTTGGCTATGCTGAAGGGAATGGGCTGGAAGCAAGGAGAGGGAATCGGACACACATTTAAACAGTAAGAACCTTTCTTTCCCCCAGTTACATGTAATTGAAGTAATTAAAATAAGTGGAGAGAGAGAGAGAGGGAAGGAAAATTGAGCCTGTTTCTCCTTTACCTCCTCACTTTGTTACAACTTTCACCTCTGGACACATCAGTTTTGTGTGATAAGCACTTTCTAATGCACATGATTTTTGGCTCTCCGCAAGTCTTTTCCACTCATGTTTCCTTGTGTTGGGATTATTGTCCCGGCTGGAGACATCAATGATGTGAGATTATGATTTTATGTCAAATGCAATGAAGAATTATTTCAGACTGGCAGATAGAATCACACGCTTTTTAATCTTCTGTGCTTACGAGCCCATCTGTCTGCTTATATGAACACGGAAACACACAGGGTGCTCTTTTTGATATGCATAAGAGGGAGATGTTTTAGCTTGTGGTTTATGTCTGAAATAACCTAATAGCTTCTTGTACAAAAAATAAATCAATAAAAATTTTCTCCTCTTATTTCTTGTTAGAGATGTGAAGCCCATAGAGCATCAGTTAAGGCCTAAAGGGCTGGGTTTGGGTGCCGATCGCTCTGCTATTAGAGACCTGGAGCCCGGTGTCCCCAAGAGACCCCCTAAACCTGGTGAGGAGAAGAAGGAAGAGGAGGCGCTGGTTCTGGGGCCTGGAGGATATGTGCAGGTCCTGGCAGGAGCCCATAAAGACCTGTATGGGAAGGTGAATGGACTTTACTTCATCCATATTCACTTCTATGACAGTAATGCTGAACCAGTGTACTGACACACTAACGCTCAGAAAGAAATAAGATGGACCATTCAAAGCATTTTCAGAGGAAGCAAAGCACAATGAAAACATACTAAATACTAAAAAATGAAAGTGGTTAATAGAAGTTGTTAGCTCCCACAAAAAAAATGAAACCTCTAAGTTGCTGGTCAGATGGTACCCACATCCGCTTAGTGGTTAATAGAAGTTGTTAGCTCCCACATAAGTCTGGTATTGATTATTTGCTTTTGCTCTTTCCATGTCTGATTTGATGTATTTATTTTAAGTCTGGTATTCATTATTTGCTTTTGCTCTTTCCCTGTCTGATTTGATGTATTTATTTATTTATTTGTTCATTCTGTCTCTTTTTCTTGTTCTCACACTGTCTCGTTGACAGATAGAGGGAGTGGATCCAGATAACGCCAGAGTCGTAGTCAAACTTGCCATCGGCGGGAAGACAGTCACCATCATTCAGCACTCGTTAAAACTAGTCACCTGCAAGGAATACGACAAATACAGCAAAGACCTCAGTGAGTCTGCTTTTACAATTTGTTCGCTGTCATTTTACTTTTAAATAAGCAGATATAGTATTTCTGGCTGAGTTTTCTACATACAAATGAATCAAATAGGTTGATGTCCTGACTTTGGCATTCTTGATAAATCTCTGTTTTTTCCCCCACTTAAATATTCTTTTTAAAGATTAATATTTATTTGCCATCCAAATGAATTGCTTTCCAGATTGTGAGATTGTTTCTAGTGAAACTGTATTTTTTGGTTCATTATGATTTCACTGAAATGTTAAAGTGAGTTCTCATTTTTATGTGTTTTAATGTGCACTGATAAATTGTGTTCATAACTTTAAGTAAACAGGTTCAGTTTTGATTTCATGGTGTCTTTGAATTGAATGAGAAAAGTAAAGTATACTATTTGAGCTTGTGGGAAAACAAGCGGGTTTGGTTCAAGCGGTTTAAACCCAAAACATCCCCAGCAAGTCTTTATTTTTCTGTAATCAGAAGCTGTGTGGTCTGGGATGCATATTTCACACAGGCTGGCATGCACACGTGAAACCGGTTTACACAAATAGTATAAAAAAAAAAAAAACATTTTAAAAGTATAACTGATTTTACTCTTTTAAAAAGAAAATGTGTAATTTTAATTACCAGAGCTTTAGCAGTTAAAATAGTCCTTTCTGTCTACCAGGTCGTCTTAGTAAAGCTCACAAGGACAAAGAGAGAGAAAAAGAGCAGGAACAGCAGAGGGAACGAGAGCAGAGGTTAAACAGCAAAGATGACAGAGGAAAGACAGACAGAGATCGAGAGAGGGGGAAGGACAGAGACAGAGATCAGAAGAAAAGAAAACACAGAGAATCAAGTACAGACAGGTAAGACAGACACTCAAGTACTCATTATTTTGCATGTATATGTTATTGAATCAGTATTTCATTGCATGACCTTGCTCTTCGTCCCAGAGAGAAGCCTCCTCCAGTAAAGGAGTCGCGGCCCTCACCTCCAGCCCCCTCATGGCTCCAAAGAGACCTCCGCGTGCGATTCATTGATAAAGCATTCAAAGGAGGCAAATACTACAACTCAAAGGTGCTTCTATTATAGTCAGCCTGGTTTGTTTAGTAAAGTTTTTATGCTGCGAGATACTAAAGTGTCTGTATTGGTGTTTTGGAGGGAAACACACAAGATCTGTTCTTGTCTTCAGAAATAAGATGAACAGAATGCAGCTGCATTTTTAAAGACACATTTGCCAATTATAGTTAAGATATAACTAAGACACAAACTATTAGTCAACATTCAAGTTTTTAATTTTTGAATTTGATTTGTGTGTTTAGATGAGAGTGGAGGACGTCCTGACGCCCCACACCTGTGTGTGTCGTACAGAGGAGGGCAGACTGCTGGACGGTATGACACACTCTGACCTTGACCATTATAAGAGACGTTTTAACAGTGAAGCTTTTTGGTCTAATAGCTGTGTGTAAGTTTTACTCATTTGTCTGTTTCAGATATTAGACAGAAGATGCTGGAGACCATTGTACCCAAGAGCGACTCGGACTACATTATGGTGGTTCTGGGAGAACACAGAGGACAGGTATATGGATTCACTCGCTTGTGTAGTACAGCATGGCTCTGTGTCAAATCCTACTGGGCTGCCTACTTAGACAGCATTGTAAGCATCATAGACACACATTTATTCCAGTTCCAGAATTTACTGCAAAATCCAAGATGGTGTATCAACATTTTATTCACTACTATAAATAGATCCACCTAATTAACATGAAATATTTGTGTGTACCATGTATGCATCACCTTAGAGTATTACATGTTTATCTTAGCAACATGTTAATGTGTCTTCAAAAGTAGCTGCCTATGTAGACAGCAAGGAAGTGCGCTAGGGTTTGGACACTAGCACATATGTTATCTATCTTCTTTATGTATTTGTGGTCTACACAAATATTTTGTCACTCGCATAATCATTAAGTCTTTCATAATAAGTCATTGAATTATATCCATATGCGAAGATGTACATTTCTGCAGTAGAATCATAATGCATACCTTTTCCTGCAGGTGGGCCGCATCCTGAAGCGAGACCGAGAGAAGAGTCGAGCCATGGTTCAGCTGGACCGGTACGAGGAGCAGGTGTTCACACTCGACTATGACACCATCTGTCATTATGTGGGTGCAACTGAACACTGAGAAGCCAGCCGGAAACCACAAATCACCCTTCATCATCTCAACCCTTTTCTGCTAATGACAACATCAGTTGTGATTGGCTGCTTTTCCCCTGAATTGATAGAGACCAACAAATCAGATACATTAAATTTTAAATGCAAAAAAAAACAAAATATTTATTTTACAATTTTACATCTTCAAAATCAAAATACAATAAAAAAACAAAATATCACTAAAAGAAGAAGTTCCATGTTTCTCTCTCCATATTAATAATACATCTGCATAATCAGATGATGTTAAAGCAACATAATATCCTGTTAGTAAGTCTGTTATGTTGCTAAATGAAGAAGTTCCATGTTTCTCTCTGTCTAGTAATAATGAACATTTACACAGGTCAGCAGGAGCATCAGTGTTTGAGTTCTGCTGCTGATCTGGGAAGAAAATGAATTGATATTTCAGCCCAATATAATTGAGAAAAAAATCTCAATGACAGTTCATTAGAATCCAAACATTTTTGAAACTCTGCTTTGGTTTCTTAGTCCAATAAAGATCTCAATTTGTTGTTTATGTACAAAGTTATACACAAGCCACCTACAATTTCCACTCGTGTTATCTTTTTAATAATAAAATGTAAAATTCCTTCAATATGCCTTTGACTTGATCTCTGAATTACTGAAACATCATTCATCCTTATCCATATAAAGCCTACTGCATCAAATGATACATTATTTCTAAGGCTTCTAAATGATCAACATGTCAAAACTTTGCTGAAAACAATGTTTGCGGTACGTGCCTTCAGTCATTTATTCATAGTTTCAAATTTTTAGAAAGTAAAAGGCCTTTTAGTGTACATGCGTCCTCTTTTGCTGTGTGAAATCTTTAATGATTCTTATAATGTAAATGTAAGAATAAATAAAACATTTCTATAAAAAAAAATCATGTTAAAATGTATAAAATATGATCCAAACATTGCACTTAAGCAACTTGGTTAACTTATTTATCCATAAATCATTTAAAAAAAAAAAAATCATGTTAAAATGTATAAAATACGATCTGAGGAATGTTTATTTGTAAATTTCTCTCTCATCATTATATTGCATTGCATTGCATTATATATTTTCCTCCACAATACAACTAGAGCTTTGATCATTAAACTAAACTAAATTTAAATATCTTAAGACATATCACTGGGTGACATAAAGTGATAACTGATAAAACAACAGTAAAACAATACAATTGCAAACTTTTTACACTTTTTGAATATTTTCTCTCAAGTTAAACGTTACATTTATAAATATATTTTTCTAACCATTATTTCATGTTAGACTTTACAGGTTTAAATAATATTCCTTTAGCATTGCTTCGTGTACTGATATAGACGCTGCACTGCCATCTATCGACACATCAGCATGCGCGTCTTAATTTAATGTATATTACACTGATTATAGTAATATTTAGATAGCGGTCCACACAATAAAATATTTCGCTTACCTTTACAAAAAAAAAAAAAAAAACCCACACCTTGGGCGAACCTATTCAGCATTTTCTCCATCATCAAATCTTTTCATATTGTGTTTCCTGTACTGATGTTTACACCCCCCAGTTTTTCTGTCTTCAGATCTTTTCTGCTTCTTCTGCTGTATACTGATTCTCCGGTTGTCTCTGCTGGTAAAGCATGATAATAAGTGTGATTTATGGATAAATTTTCACTCTACATCAGCAACTGCAGTCTTCATCTCATGTGGATTTACAACATTCAGATGATTCTAAACAAAAACACGATTCATTTCTTAATTTGTAAAACTTTTAAAATTAAAGTCAAACCTCTGAATGCGCCTTTAAACAAAACGTTTATTTTGCAGGGAACAACATCACTATCTAGTAAAGTGAGTAAAATGGCAATTGTTTATAAATTGGACAACATACAACACATGGTGTATTTACAAATGAATATCTGTCCCAAATGCAAGAAAAACATTTCAAAAGCCTTTTGAAAAATCACTATTCACAAGACACACTATTCCTGCTCAGTCATCATCATCATCATCATCATCATCATCCTCCAGGCGTCTTGTGTTCTGAGCGTTTGCTCTCAGGACGGCTCCAGGACTGGGGTACGGTCTCTGCTGGAACAGGGGTCCTGCTGCTGTGGTGTCCGCTCCGGTCTTTGCCTCATTGCGTTTGGGGAGACCAGTTGACCATAAACCCCTGAAAGCAGCAGCAGCACATAATGATCACGGACATGTACTTTATTACAGAAGCAACCTCTTTCCAGAGCTCATGTAAGTGCACTGCATTTACATTTGTTGTATACTAAACATTTCTGCAACTTTAGTAGGTATCCAATGTAGGACCCTATGATTTCCGCAATGTGTCAGTCGTCATAATGGTATTTACTGTACAAAGTGGAATAAATCTGATTAAGAATAAACCACTGCTATTTAAACAGTTTCGTCTAGCACACATACTGAAGCATGCATGACGCTCGTGTTTTCAGCGTCTGCCGTCTCATTACATGAGGACATGAATACATGATCTTGATCTCCAGAGCTGCTCTGAGTCACTTAAAGAGCATCTCACCATTTCATTTGATAAACCTATTGTCTGATACACAAAGAAACTCAAAAGATCTTCATTACAACTCTTTACTACAAGTGCAGTTTAACTTGAAGACATCATTACAAAATATATTACTATTTTACATGTATGTAACTATTTTTAGTATGTAGTAGTAGTAAGAATAGTGTGCTATTATACCATTTCAAACATGTTCATGTTAAACTAGCTGGTCATTACCTTGGAGCATCTGAATAGGCGCTGGGATCCATGGGATCCATTTCCTCCTGCTGCTGCTTCCGACCTCCTCCTGGTCCTCCTAAATCACAGTTTGTGTTTATTCATGCAATATTTTTAACTGTTATTTAAATGTTTACTAGGATTACCTCTCTTTGATTTGCTATACGGTGCAGTGTCTTCTCTCCGCATCCGTCTGTCACGCTCCCTGTCTCTGTCCCGGTCTCGATCTCGGTCTCTATCTCTGTCCCGTCCGTCCTCCCTGTCTCTGTCCCGATCGCGCTCTCTGTCTCTCTCTCGATCCCGGTCTCTCTCTGCCTTCTCGTAGTGGTTGTCCCCTTTGTCATGTCCAGTCTCACCGGACAAAAAACACAAACAGCTGCAGCATATGTCTCAATAATGTTACTTACAGAAGCACAAAAATGTGTGCACACTGTTTTATGACCATATATTACCTTTCTGTTTCTTGATGGCTTTGGTGATGACAGCTGCCGGGTCATTGGGGGACAGCCAGGACACTAAATCCGTCTCTACATTCCAGTAGTAAGGAAGTCCACTGAGGACAAGACACCAGGATGAAAGTTATTTATAAGTGACAGCCATTTAGGTCTGATTTCATGGTTTTACCATGGTATTCTTAGAGTATATCATGAACATGAATATAGTAAAAGTACTACATTATTACAATCACATGCAATCTTTTTACCATGATACAACACTGTACTTTCACATTCAAAACAATGATTGTTTGCCTTGATATTTTATTGCAAACATGCAGATATGATATGGGGGGAGGGGCTCATTTATGAACTGCTTACCAAGCAGGGTCAAAAACTTTGTACCAATTCGTTGGTAAATTTTCAAGCCTTGTAGCTTCATAATCAACGTTGTTATCATCATAGTCTTCAGCGATGATCTCCTCTTCAGCCTCTGAGGAGGATGATGAGAAACAACAGATGAAAGCATGAACTATATATACCCAGTAAGATTAATATGCAGATCTATCTTACCGTGGTCAGACTGTTTCACGATGCCTCTTTTAGCGAGGCGCGCGAGTAAAGCTGGAGGCAGAGGCATCTGAAGAGAGAGCAGACCAGCGGTTAATCATCACAGTGTTGAGGAGCCGCGAGGAACGTTAAATCTGAAACTCCACTGACGGGACGCTGATTTCGTATGCAAATAACAGATAGGATAATACACATGCAATTTTATTAAGAAATACATGACGGCGACAGCATACTTTACCTTTATGATGTCCAGAAGCTTAGTTACGCTGTTAACGTTTCATTGAAAAGAGCCAAACAAGCGACTCTGGCGCAGAATAATGACGTAGCAAGAGCGTAAAGTGACGTAATGTGAGCCAAAAGGAATTAAATCGTGACTGAACATTTACTTTTATTATTATAAAATAGATTTTTTTTTTAATACACAAAGCATATGGTGTTTTAACACGTTTAAAAAATAATGTAAACGTAACACTTAATTGATATTTATAACGGCCTTAATTCTTATGATTTTAAGGATGGTGCTATTTTTTTTTTTGTCATAGTCTAATGATGAATTGGTACTTTGAAGTCCGCACTATTAATTTAATATTTTCTTCGGTAAGAAATTCCAGAGTGACTTTGCTGTTTTCATTATGTTTAGCAAATATTACCTACCTACCACACTACTGTCTGAAATTATCATTACACGTCTCAATAAAATAAATGTTTACAAACGATCAGATCTCTCCATTATTATAGATTTCCAACAGACAGTGCTTCTCAGTAAATAATAAACTGTTTTTCTTTTGAGAAAGCACTATTACATATATCTAGTTCCTGGCCTCTAAAGATGAAACTAATCGAGAAATTGTTTTCAAAATATAAAATTAAGGGCTTGTTCATATGGTGAGGTTTTATATATAATAGAATTGTATCAGAAGTGTCGACTTTCTCTGAGGACTATGCATAAAGAAATTCAAATATCCATCATTTAAATTTAAGTAAATATATGAGGCTAATAATCTAGAATTTAGAATCATTTTTCAGAAACACAAGGTCCATAGTACAATGTAACTCTACACCTGAAGAGGGAAGATTAAGTTTCCATACAAAAGAGGGAGCTTTATTGATAAAACACAACAACAGAAGCAAGTCTTTGTTGGACAGACTACAGGAACAAGTGTCACGTGTTGATAAGTGAGTGTTTAGTGGCTGATATTCATCTCATTGTCCTCATCATCCTCGGAGGAGAAAGAGGAGAAGCACTCCAAGGTGCGCAGGTTCACAAGACAGCGGTCTGTGTGCTGCTGAACTCTGGGATTGCTATCAGGAGAACATCTTGTCCTTCAGGTCCTGAGATGAATAATAAAACAAAAATTACCATACAAAAATATACTGGTAATGCATTGCCACACTTACACACAGTGCTGTGTTTAATATTATTAAATAGTCTTGTCTTCACCTGTGACTGTTTACATTGATAGCTTGCTGCGCTTCCGCTGAAGTACACATGAGGACACTCTTCCATAATAAAGGGATCTTTCTGATAGAACAGGTAACAACCTTGAGGGTCAACAAAACATGTCAGAGCTATCCAGCATTTTCAGAGTGCTTTATACAAAATAGTAATACAACAAGATATTCAAAAACTTCAAAATTAATATTTGTTCTTTTTATAAATTCAAATGATTTTTTAGGTCCTGAAAGAATCACTGAATAACTACTGAATAATAATTTAAAAAAATAAGTAAAAAAACAAACAAAAAAAAAACATGTAAAATATCTTCACAATACAGACATGGCAATGAGGAAAAAAAAAGAAATGGAAGGAAACACTATATTTCAATGCTTTTTCACACATGTTTTGTGAGTAAACAAAATGGGTGATGGAAAAAATATGAGGTGGGAGGGAAATTTAAGCAAGAGAACACAGAACCAGTGAAATATAATTTTTCCTCCCATCTCATTTTTTCCATCACCACTTAGTGGCTCTGTATGCAAGTAAAAAAAAAAAAAAAAAATTATATATATATAATGCATTAAATTCTGGGTGAAATTACCACTGACAACAGTTTCAGCAAAATATTCAGTGTTCACAAATGAATGTGAATCTCATGATTTTGTTCATTTGAATTGAGGTACACAGATATTATGCTAAAATTACCCAGGACATCCCTTTAATAATTCAACAATAGGGCCAAAAATAGTCAAATATATCAGATAAAACAGTCTGTCCAGACCCAGTGTGTCCGGAGTGGTGGGAGCCAGGTGTCGGAGTCTTAGTGTGCTTTCCAGTATTTCCAGATGATCATCCATACTGCTGTACTTCACAATATCACTGATATTCTGTCCTGCTGTGCCCAAGAACCTGAGAGAAACCACAAAACATTCACTGTCAAGAGCTGCTCAACCACACCACACCACTGATAGAGGACAAATACATTTTATAATAAATTACTCACCGGACACCATCTACGATGGCTTGGTAGGGGTTGTTGACCAGCTACAGCGTGTAGGCATGGGCCAGTATGAGACCGCTCGCTCGCACCAACAGGAGGAGGAGGGGTCAGTTTTACTCTCTACACTGCACTCAGTCTGAGGGATTCCTACTCTTTCAGTCTTTGAGGAGACATGGAAAACAGCGCATACCGCACTCTCTGCCAGCAGGTGGCGCTGATGGAACAGCAGAAATGCAGCCGTTACCCCGGTAACCCTGTAAACAAAGCAACTGCACTACTTTCTGTTCTTTCAAACAGCCATTCAGATTTTTGTATTCGCAGTGGTGCTCATCAAAGCACTGAATTCTTATGCTGCGTACTTATTTAAATACTTAAATTCTGCTGCGTTCACACCAAACGCGAATAGAGCGTCAAATTCGCGTCTACCGCGTCTAGTTTGCCGCTTGAACATTTTGAATGCATTCGCGCGTCTAGAGCGAAATAGACGCGCGTAGAAAAGCAAAAGTTGAAGCGAAATTGACGCGCGTCCGAGGCGAAATCCGCTTCTTTGTGGGAGGGGCAAGTGCTAGGGGCGGTTTGTTTGTGTGTATGATGGCTGATGTTGATCGAGCATTCGAGGCTTTTTCCACTTTTTCCTGCACACGTCCTCTGAATAAACACATTATTTGTTAGCGAAAACCGTAGGGGGAAAATACTTGTAAAAAAACTGTTAAAATGTGTATTTACAACACACACTTTCCAAAGCGAGTTTCTTTTTATTCCTGTCTATAGAAATATGAACGTTTGTCATATAGCTCCCGGGTGACTGCTCACTGACAAATCATTCGTTCCTCCATGTTGAATGAGTGACTCCTGAGCAGGCTCCTGATTGGTTAACGCGGCGCAAAATTAACGCCAAAGTTCAAATTTTTCAACTCGGGCGGCAGACGCGAATTCGCGTCAAACACATAAATGCACAAAAAGCACATTCGCGCCAGTAACGCGCGTATCGCGCCAGACGCTCAATTCGCGTCATTCGCGCGAACTAGACGCGCGAATGAGGCGAATTCGCGTCTACCAGGTTCGCGCCGCGCTAAACGCCTCATTCGCGCCGCGAGACCTCCAGAATCGCGTAAAACGCGTCTTTACCTTGACTTAACATTGAAATCATTCGCGCCAGACGCTCTATTCGCGTTTGGTGTGAACACAGCATTAGACTTAATAGGCTATTTATTTTCAAACTTTTTTTTTTTTACATTTTACTCTGGACTACAATATGCCCTAGATATTGTTTGAAAATGTTTTGATTCTTTGTTTGGTCACATTTTACATTAAGGTTCTGTTGTTTAACATTAATTCATTCATTAGTTATTATAAACTGCAAATGAAAAATTATTCTAAAGCATTTGTTAATCTTAGATAAACTTAACATTTAATAACACATTATAAAAATCAAAAGTTTATAGGTATTATTTAAAGGACCTGAGCTAACATGAACTAACAGTTTGTTTTTGTTTTTAAAAAAAGAAAGTATAATAACTTCTGTAACAAATAGCAATTGGCTATTGTTAATGAATTAACTAAGGTTAACTAATGAGACCTTATCATAATGTGTTGCCTATTGTTCTTTACAATTCTTTTGCCCTTTAATCTGTTAAAAACATTTTACTTTACACAATACATTTTTATTTATTTAATTAATTATATAAAAATAATCACTTCCTTCTATAATAAAAAAAATATAAAAAACCTTATATATTGTCGACACACCCTTTTCCAATATCATGATAATACTGTACACCGTGATGAAAGCTTCAGCAATTATCACAACATAAAAATTAGATACTGTAAAAAGCCTACTTGAAAAGGAAGAAAAGGATAAAAGCATGTCTTAACTCACCATGAGATCAGAATACAACTAAGATCCTGGTCCCAGAAGCTTGATATACTGAATAAAAAGAGTACAATACATTTCAGCAATGTCCCAAATCATGCCTTTAATCTTTTTGGTCCCTCACCAAAGTCTACACTTCGGGCTGAAAACACTCACCACTAGCTGCATTAGAAGCTCATCCAGGAGTCTGATAGCCTCCACACTCCCAGTCTGAGTCTTCTTAGTCAGGTACTATGCCTTCGAATGGAAAAGAGTTTCATTTATCATATTAATTCACTAAATGTTATTCTGCTCTCCCTCATCTCAAAGCTGACCAGTCCCCATATCCACCAAGAGTTGCAATCCCATCATGCTGTCTGCTCTGCTGCCATTCAATCCCAGACCAGAGGCAAGAAGCACAAATCTGTGCAACCAGAAAACAGCAAAGGTTAAAAGGTCAAAGTTAATTCTACACTGTCACACTAAAATCAGCCAGGAAAAGCATAATAAAGTTGATATAAGTACTAAACACCCTTTAGACATCTTTCTGAAGGCTTCAATATATACATCCTGCTCACAAAACCATTTGTAGTCAAAGAATCCACTTGTATGTGCAACTTCAACACTAGGGATGCATGATATATCCGTATGATATATACAGGTCCTTCTCAAAAAATTAGCATATTGTGAAAAAGTTCATTATTTTTACATAATGTAATGATAAAAATTTAAACTTTCATATATTTTAGATTCATTGCACACCAACTGAAATATTTCAGGTCTTTTATTGTTTTAATACTGATGATTTTGGCATACAGCTCATGAAAACCCAAAATTCCTATCTAAAAATTTAGCATATTTCATCCGACCAATAAAAGAAAAGTGTTTTTAATACAAAAAAAGTCAACCTTCAAATAATTATGTTCAGTTATGCACTCAATACTTGGTCGGGAATCCTTTTGCAGAAATGACTGCTTCAATGCGGCGTGGCATGGAGGCAATCAGCCTGTGGCACTGCTGAGGTGTTATGGAGGCCCAGGATGCCTCGATAGCGGCCTTAAGCTCATCCAGAGTGTTGGGTCTTGCGTCTCTCAACTTTCTCTTCACAATATCCCACAGATTCTCTATGGGGTTTCAGGTCAGGAGAGTTGGCAGGCCATTTGAGCACAGTAATACCATGGTCAGTAAACCATTTACCAGTGGTTTTGGCACTGTGAGCAGGTGCCAGGTCGTGCTGAAAAACGAAATCTTCATCTCCATAAAGCTTTTTCAGCAGATGGAAGCATGAAGTGCTCCAAAATCTCCTGATAGCTAGCTGCATTGACCCTGCCCTTGATAAAACACAGTGGACCAACACCAGCAGCTGACATGGCACCCCAGACCATCACTGACTGTGGGTACTTGACACTGGACTTCAGGCATTTTTGGCATTTTTCCTCTCTCCCCAGTCTTCCTCCAGACTCTGGCACCTTGATTTCCGAATGACTTGCAAAATTTGCTTTCATCCGAAAAAAGTACTCTGGACCACTGAGCAACAGTCCAGTGCTGCTTCTCTGTAGCCCAGGTCAGGCGCTTCTGCCGCTGTTTCTGGTTCAAAAGCACACGCCTGTGCACGGTGGCTCTGGATGTTTCTACTCCAGACTCAGTCCACTGCTTCCGCTGGTCCCCCAAGGTCTGGAATCGGTCCTTCTCCACAATCTTCCTCAGGGTCCGGTCACCTCTTCTCGTTCTGCAGCGTTTTTTTGCCACACTTTTTCCTTCCCACAGACTTCCCACTGAGGTGCCTTGATACAGCACTCTGGGAACAGCCTATTCATTCAGAAATTTCTTTTTGTGTCTTACCCTCTCGCTTCAGGGTGTCAATGATGGCCTTCTGGACAGCAGTCATGATTGCGGTTTTGAGTAATGAACCAGGCTGGGAGTTTTTTAAAAGCCTCAGGAATCTTTTTGCAGGTGTTTAGAGTTTAATTAGTTGATTCAGATGATTAGGTTAATAGCTTGTTTTAGAGAACCTTTTCATGATATGCCTAATTTTTTGAGATAGGAATTTTGGGTTTTCATGAGCTGTATGCCAAAATCATCAGTATTAAAACAAAAAAGACCTGAAATATTTCAGTTGGTGTGCAATGAATCTAAAATATATGAAAGTTTAATTTTTATCATTACATTATGGAAAATAATGAACTTTTTCACAATATGCTAATTTTTTGAGAAGGACCTGTATATATTAAAGTCGACATGCAATGGAAACTGAGACTGTCTTCTCTATTATGTCCATCACAATAAAATGTATAAAAGATTTCCAAAAATATAACAATATGGACTGATAAATCCTTTATAATAAACACTGCAATATTTCACAAAAAAAATAAATAAATAATAGAATTTGATTTAATGGCAACTTTCAACATTTTTCATATTTATTTTTATTGGTCGATTTATTTGTTGTATAATTTTTTTATTCTTCTTTCTCTGATTTAGATTACTTTTTGCCATCATAGAACACTCAAAGTTTATTTTAAAAATACTATTAATTAAATAATACTATTAAATGTAATCCTTCCTAAATCCAAAATTAATATCCATATTTCACACTGCACATTCTCATGTTGTGATTTCCAAATTTACGGTTTCATTCTTTTTTCTTTTTTAATGGTTTATTGTCCATTTATTTAGACAAAATAATAACTTAATTTTAATACTCATTATTTATCAGTTAACAGCCATAACAGTTTCTCACAGAAGTGAGTACACCCCTCACATTTCAGCAACCATTTTAGTATATCTTCTCAAGGAACAATACTATAGAAATGAAACTTGGATATATTTTAGCATAATCAATGTGCTGCTTGTATAGCAGTATAGATTTACTGTCTTCTGAAAATAACTTCACATATAGCCATTAGTGTCAATATAGCTGGCAACAAAAGTGAGTACAGCCTAAGTGAACATGTCAAAACTGTGTCCAAAGTGTCACTATTTTGTGTGAGCACCATTGTTATCTAGCACTGCCTTAATCCTCCTGGATATGGAATTCAGCAGAGTTGTTGCTGGGATCCTCTTCCACTCTCCATAATGACATCACGGAACTGCTGGATGTTAGACACATGGCTCTTCTCCACCTTCCGCTCTATAGGGTTCAGGTCTGGAGACATACTTGGCCACGCCATCACCTTCAGCTTCCTCAGCAAGGCAGTTGTGATCTTGGCGGTGTTTGGGGTCGTCAAAACTGCCGTTTTGCCCAGTTCATGAAGGGAGGGCATCATGTTCTGCTTCAGAATGTCACAGTACATGTTGGAATCCATGTTTCCCTCAATGAAGCACAGCTCCCCAGCACCAACCGCACTCATGCAGCCCCGCACCATGATGCTACCACCACCATGTTTGACTGTAGGCAAGACAATTTTTTTGGTACTCATCAGGGTGTCGCCACACATACTATACACCATCTGAGCCAAACAAGTTTATCTTAGTCTTATCAGACCACAGGACATCGTTCCAGTAATTCTTGCTCTTGGACAGGTTGTCTTTAGCAAACTGTTTGCGGGCTTTCTTGTGAGCCAGCTTCAGAAGAGGACGACGGCCATGCAAACTGACTACTTGCAGTGTGTGGCCTATGATCTGAGCGCTTCCACTTCTACAACCTCTAAAGCAATGCCGGCAGCACTCATGTGTCTGTTTTTTGAAGCCAGCTTCTGCACCTGATCCACAGCACAAGGACTCAACTTCTTTGATCGAACCTTGTGAGGCCTGTTCCAAGTGGAACCCATCTTGAAAAGCCTCTGTATGACCCTGGCCCCTGTACCGTGACTCAGTTTCAGGGTGTTACCAATCTTCTTATAGCCTTGGCCATCTTTGTGGAGAGCAACAATTCTAATTCTTAAATCCTCAGAGAGTTCTTTGCCATGAGATGCCATGTTGAGCATCCAGCGGTCTGTATGAGAGAATTGTACTCAAAGCACCAAATCTTAACTGCTCTAATACAAGACACACACATTTGTATGGTCCTGTCAAGCAGACATGAATATGATGAATAGGACATGTGGCTTTGTTGTCACTCAGGGTGAACTCACATTAGTTGTCAGCTATATTGACAATAATGGCTGTATGTGAAGTTATTTTCAGAGGAGAGTAAATCTATA
Organism: Cyprinus carpio; assembly: GCF_018340385.1. Taxonomy (NCBI): domain Eukaryota; kingdom Metazoa; phylum Chordata; class Actinopteri; order Cypriniformes; family Cyprinidae; genus Cyprinus; species Cyprinus carpio. Next base: position 18,866,738 of record NC_056579.1, on the reverse strand, counting down.
CTGCTATACAAGCAGCACATTGACTACTCTAAAATATATCCAAGTTTCATTTCTATAGTATTGTCCCTTGAGAAGATATACTAAAATGGTTGCTGAAATGTGAGGGGTGTACTCACTTTTGTGAGATACTGTATGTATTGGCCAGATTTTTAAAACTGCTGCATACATCAGTATGTCTAAAAAAAAAATCTCTGGATATCTGGTCAGTCATGTCAGGTGTGTTTCTGCACCTGTCTGAGCTGAGAGGCTGTCTGGGTGTCTGGAGGAAGGTCGGCCATGCAGAAGTCTTCAACAGTGAATTTCCCATCATTCTTCTCTGCACCCATGATAGCAATAACACTTCCATTTCACAACAAAGCATGAAGATTGAGAAGCCTGAGAAGACTGCGATAGATCAGTTTGTCTTACTATTTGTTGAAAAATATTCCCTAACTTTCCTGTATCCCACCTGTTACAAACTTATGAGTGTCAATGTTGCCTTCCAGTTTGATCCGCTGCAGTTCATTCTCCAAAATAAGCTCATCTGATTGGCTGATGTATTTGGCACGGTGTGGGGGAGGCAATAGACTGTGCTGAAGAGAGAGAGAGAAGACATGTTAAAGAAGGGAAGACAGAGAGGACAGGAAGCTTACGTTTGTAACATCAGGTGGAATTTTACGTCCTCACTGATCTCCTTCAGGATGGAGGGCTGCAGCTCCATGTTTTTGAATATGGTGCCCACACACATCCCCTCATGTTCAGAACAGGTTCAGACCATAGACTGTATGGTTCAGAAGTGCCTCTGGCAGAACACAACAGCAGCATGAGCCTGTCAGCGACTTTACTTTAATCCCGCTAAAAACATGCTTTCAAAATAAAAGCCCCAGAAAGGATCTTCAGCGTTTATGCAAGGAGTTATAACGTTTTTTAGACATATTATTTACATTTTAAATAGGGCTAATAACTCATAATTATTTCAGGTCATATTTTTATTAATGCCGCCCAAAATTAAGATACTGTAATATGAAAAATAAAGTAATGGCAATATTTGTGTGGGAAAAAAAAAAGACAGTATGGCTAATAACATTTCTTGCTGAAATTTATTAGGTAGGTTTTCCTTAGAGACAAGTATTTATGTATCCCACAAAATGTAATGTTTTAAAGCAAAACTTTAGATTTGCAAATACTTAATCACCTCAATGAAAAGTGAAACTAAAAAAGGCAGTTTGCTAGGAAAGGACTCCCAATATTAAATGTTCTGTGTTATTTAATCATTCATGCACTGAATGTAGGATAATCACAAGACACTGATTACTCTGAATTGCAGTTTTTATACAGAGCACAGCACAAGATCTTTTAAGTGTACAAAAGTAACAGGATTATAAGCACAATCATAAATGTGGAGGATTGAAACAGAAGATGAGTGATCTACTTCTTCCTTCCTCCTCTCTCCTTAAGAGCCAGATGGATGACAGATCCGTTGTTCATGTTGTAATAGGCCAGAGAGTTGGAATCTTTGATGAAAATTCCCTGGAGAATCAAACACAACAGGAGATCTGAGTTTTCAAAGCAAAATAACCAACACATAATAATACCAAGTGGCTTCATGGATCTTAACCTTGATGACAGAAGTTTAAATAAAATAACCGTCTCATTATGAAATATTTTACCTCATACTGCATTAACCTTTATCAAACACACATACCATCATCTACATTAAACCTAAACTACATAAAACACACCTGAGGCACAGTATGGCATTTGATTAGCTTTCATTTTCATGAATTCTATATGTTTTGTATAATTCTAAAGCATACAGATACGAAATAAGCAAACTCTTTACCTGGTCTGTGAGAGGCAGGTTGAAGTTCAGCACTTGGCCACTCAGCTTCCATTCTGTCTTGTCCTGCATGTTGGGCACCTGGACCTTGACTGCAACAGGTCCCTAAAAGAGAGCAAAGGTCACATTAAAATGATTAACAAATGACCCTTATATAATAACAGTTCAAAAATATTCATTTCTAACTGCACTCAAAACAGTGTGCTGCAGCAGCGTTGTACCTTGTTCCTGCGCAGGAACTCCTCTTCTGGAATCAGGTTGTCCTCGGTCTTCATCTTCTTGCTGGAAGGCTCGTCCTCGTGAGGAGGAGGAGGATGGGCAGGAGGCATGGGGGCGGCAACAGTGCTGGGAGGCTGAGGCACAGGGGGAGCAGGTACAAATGCTACAAAACAAGAGATTTATTAATTATAGCTAAATTATTATTATTAACTTAATGAATATAATTATTAAATTATTTATTAAATCAATTATTAAATTACTAATTATTAGTAATTATATAACAAAGGTTTGTTAAATAACAAAATCATTATTTATATAACATAAATTCTACTATTATTATATAATTAAAAATATATATATTTAATATAGAAATGTCTGTTGAATATTTATTTAATTTTGTTTTTAAATTACAAGTAGCTACGCAAAAGATTTGTTATTCCAAAGACTCACCAGCAGGAACCACCATGGGTGGAGGTCTGGGTGCCATTATATGGGATGCAGAGGGTGGCATGGGCACCACATTGATGCGCGGGGCATGCAGCATGGGTGGCATAGGGGCCAGAACTTGCCCAGGGGCCAAGCGCACCATAGGGGCCACTGGAGGTCTGGGTATGACAGGAACAGCAGGGAGCAAGGTGGTCCGCACTGGAGGTGCCATCTGGAATATACACAAGAACATTAGTTAGAACGAGCACTTTAGTTTTTGTGTTTGACACAATCAAGCTGATCTCTCAAAACTCCCGAATGCAGACACAGATTGAGACTCACAGCAGATGTGGTGCTGACTGGTGGGCTGGGTTTGGGAAGGCTGGGGGCTACTGATGGCAAGGGCGGCTGAGGAATCTCATTGGGCTTGCTGGGGCCGATCTTCTCCTTGGTGTCGTCCTCCTGCACTAGACCTTTAGCTTTGTGGATGGCTTCAATCTGCTCCTGCAGGGTGATGTTAGCCTGAGCCGCCTGCTGGGTACGAGCCATGCTGCCTGAGTGACCGTCCCATGTGACCTGCGGAGTAAGAGAAAGGGGTGTTAGAAGAACACTACTACCTCCATGTATTCCTCACCATCCTCAGCGGTCAAAACAATAAGCATTTTTTTTATTATTAATGTGCTATATGTTTTCAGTTATATTTATTCTTTTATATGTTGAGGAGACCCCCCCTCCACATGATTGTAAAGCACTTTGGGTGTACAAAAATACACAATAAAGCGCTATATAAATGCATAATTTTCATTTTCAAAGCCCTATATTAATAATTTCTATAAAACATATTCTTTAATATTTTCTATTTTTAGAGGATTTCACCTCTAAATTATACACCATTTATTTTTATATGAAATAATATAAACCCTATATTAATAATTTCTATATATGAATATATACATTTTATTTAATTTAATAAATAAATAAATAATAATATAATATTAACTTTTTCTAATCATGTCAAATTTTAAGAAAATGAAGTAAAAGAAAAAAAAAAAAAAAAAAAAAAAAAAAAAAGGAAAAAAAAAAAACCAATTCATTCAAATGACAGAAGATCACCAGAGGGTTTAATAATTAGTTTTAGTGATCTGGTTTAAGTGTTTATGGGTTTCTTCAACGCTGTTTTGTTCCTGCAGACTTTTAGAAAGTTAAAACACATTTTCACACTAGTTCTCCTCCTCTCCGATCTTCTTACCGATGGCCTCTTTCTTTCTTACCTTCTCCTCTGGTTTCTGTATCTCCTCCTCTCCGATCTTCTTACCGATGGCCGTTTCTTCCACACCGAAGATATCAGTACGTCTCTCTGCCAGCTGCTTCAGGCTGCTCTCAATGTCCAGGCCCGGAGCGTACACCTCCTCCTCGATCTGACGCTCATGGATGCTGCGGTCTCGCTGCTCCAGCCAGCGGGGGTCCAGCAGGCCAATGCGCATGTGCTCCTGCATCTTACTGGCTGGGATCTTCTCACCAGTGATGGGAGAGATGAGGTACTCTCCAGGGGCGACCACAGGAGGCAGAGGCTTAGAGGCTGAAAGAAAGATGAGATAGAAAGTGAGTGGATACAATGAAATATTTGCTGTTCTAGTATGTTAAAGTGTGCGTTTAAAAATGCCTTTACCCTTGGGGTCATAGTCTTTGCGGATGATAACCTGGTCCGGGGTGGGGGGCAGAGGTGGTGGCACGGGGTTATCAGGGGGTAGAGGAGCCTTCATGCCATCATCCTCTTCATCAGAGCCCTTTTGAGAGAGGAATAACAGGTGCTAGTCAGTCAGAGTGTTAGTTCACACACTTATACTTACTGCTCATTTGTTACATTATGTGAAGATGTAACATCCTCATCCCATTGATATGATCACCCTGTTTGTCTCACCTCGTCCATGTCCTGCAGCTGTGTGTCCTGGTCTAACTGAGTTGCATGTCCTACCACCCTGCCCTCTTCTCATCCTCTTCATCTTCACTCTCAACCTCCATCTCCACCTCCTCACTCTTCCAAACTTCTCATAACGCTCCTGGATCAGGATACGAGCGCCCAGCTCCTCAGGAGTAGTGGGAGGAGGGAAATTACCTGTAATATGTATAATAGTTAAAAAAATTATTATTATCATTAATAACAATCTGAATTAGACTTGTGCCGGTATTCGATATTGTTATCGTGGGCACTTCTAAATACCGTGAATAATTATATATTACAAATTATTCAGAATTTGGAATCCATTTTAAGAATACTATTCCATCAACTGTGATGAGATGCACAACACCGCTGTATGCTGCTTTAAAGAGATGGTGTGGCGCTCTGATGTAAAAGCTCTCACGCATGAGATCGCACATGGGGGTGTGAGGGTGTGAGAGACGCACTGAATGAACCGTTACATTTCACTACATGACAGCAGATGTCGCTAAATGCAGCCCTTACCCAAAAAAAATAAAGCAGTGGAGCTATCAGAGTTCACTATTTAAATAATTTTCAAGAGCCATTCAGATTTGATGGATTGGCTATGGTGGAGGAATCAATTGCACAACAGACTTAAATATTTAGACTAATGGCTAATCTTTAAGAATTCATTCTTCTTTTTTTTTTTTTCTTTTAATCTGGAGTACAACATGCCCTAGCAAATTGTTTGAAAGTGTTTTGATTCTTTATTGTTCATTCACACTTTACATTAGGGACTTCTTTAGTTACCAAACTGCCAATGAAAATTCTTCTAAACCTGATTCATGCATCTTAGGTAACATTCCAATATTTAATATACAAACCACTTGTTGGGCGTGTTGAAAGTTGCAACTGTGCTATTTAATCAGCTAACATGAACCAAGACTTGTTTTTTTTAACAAAGATTATAACTTCTATGCAAATGTAGCTACTGCTCACTTTTAGCTGTGCATTTATTGAATGAGCACTATGCGATTTCCGAAAGGTGTTACACTTTTGTTTATGTATGTTGCACTGTAATTTATGTAAATAATTTTCTATTTTTAAACTGTCTTAAATTCTTTTTCTCTAAGTCAATTTTAAATCATTTTCAAAGTTCTGAAATTGCTTGTGTGAAATCATTTTTGGGTTATTTTCTTCATTATTTTTTTTTTTTACTTTCTTTTTATGTAAAGCACTTTGAATTACTATTGTGTACAAAATGTGCTATATAAATAAACTTTGCCTTGCCTTGAATGTTAAGAGCATTTTCTACTAAGGTTAAACTAATATGGTGCTTATAAAAATTGTAAAGTATTTGATACCACATTGGTTAATTATAGTTATTTTGCACTTTAATGTGTAAAACTTTTAACTTTCATCCATATAATAGTTCTGGTATTGCTTTATTGTATTTAAGTTCAGTTATTTTTGTTATATGAAAAAAGTTAACCTGTTATACTGTATTATGACCACTTTTTTTAAACTAAATTTCAATACCGTGATAAAAGCATTATCAATTAATCGCAACAGGAAAACTTGATACCGGCATATCCCTAATCCGAATATAAACAACTATTAATATAACAAGTAATAAATATAATTTTATTAATTTATATTATATACTACTACTACTAGGGGTGTGATGAGATCTCATGCCACAAGATCTCGCGATATTTAAATGTGATGAGATTTCTCATTGAGGTGAAAAGCTCTTGTGATATCACCATGACAGAGTGTGAGGGTGAAATTAGCACAGAATATGACACCATGACATTTATATTAAATTACTCCACTGTAAATCTGCTTATACTAAATAATAAAACAAATAAAAAAAAATTAATTCAATAGGATAATGGACGCTTCAATTCTAAACTGAAAGCTGCTTTGCCCCCCCCCCCCCCCCCCCCCCCCCCCCCCCCCCCCCCCCCCCCCCCCCCCCTCCCCCCCCCCCCCCCCCCCCCCCCCCCCTCCCAGCTCACCCCCCCCCCCCCCCCCCCCCCCCCCCCCCCCCCCCCCCCGCCCCCCCTTCTTATCTCTCCCCTCCCCCCCCCCCCCCCCCCCCCCCCTCCCCTCCCCCCCTCCCCCCCTCCAGTAAAGCGAGATGACTGACAAGACCATGGCGGAGGATTCGTTGTAAGTGCAGCAGGAATCAGAGTTCACTGATCACGTCAACAGTAAGGTGAGATGATTCACAAGCCCATGGCGGAGGATTCGTTGTGCAACAGAGCTTAAGCGTCTGACAAATGGCTTATCTTGTAGAATGCACTCTCAGCACCACCACTTCATATACAAAGAGTAAGCGTGATAGCAAATTCAAAAGCGAAAGTCAAACACAAGCGCGTTTTAAAGGGACTTCAATACCCCACATTTTGAGAGCAGCTCTTTGATGCACGCATATTAGATAACATACAATAATTTCTAATATCAAACCTATCTTAGGCTGGGCTGTGTAGTTGTAATCATCTCTTAGCTCTGTATCATGCTTGATGAAAAATGTGGTCTCTATTTCCACTTTGAATATTGAGAGAGTACTGTTATTATGGTTGCACTTATTGTTTGCACTTACGACTAAGAAAAAACTGTTATTTATTTTTGTTATTTTTACTGTTTTGTGAAATGGAGTTCAGTTAGGAGGTCATGCACAGCTTCAATCAGAAGTTCTAGAAGCTCATAATTCATGTGAAGTTTTAAGTTCTGAAGAGACTTGTGTGAAATCATTCATGAGGGAAGCCAGTGAGTTGACTTTATGTCTGTAGTTGGTTAACTAACCCAAAGCTCTGGGTAGAAATTTTTACCATTAACAAAATAAAGAGCATTTTTTTGATGCAACAGTATGTAAAAATCTTGAAATATTTGAAACCACACATTGTGTATATTACACATGTTCACCTTGCTCATTTGGCTGAAAGTCCACAGTCTCCACCACCACAAAGTCATGCCAGTCAATCTGAGCATAATCTCAAGATCCAATCCTTTTGCTCTGTCGCCCTAAACACTCTTCCTTCTTCCTCTCTCGCTCCTGGAATTTGGCCCACTCCACACGATACCTCACCTAAAATATTGGGGAAAGATGTGATATTACAGTTGTACGGTCAATCTGATCTAAACATCATTTCACGATCTTATGAGTTTCACATATCAGACTGATCAACTGAGAAACAGCCAGAGAGAATATTTGGGACCTACTGAATTCAACAAGTAATGGCTTATAATATATAACATATATTTAGCAATTTCAGTTCTACTCCCTGATTCACCATAAGTTTCCTATTGTGGTCTTCCATTAAATGTGATCTGGAATGATTACCTGGTCCAAGACCTCACGAGGATTCTCTGCTTCCTTCTTCAGTTTCAGAAAAAGACCTTTTGGAGGGATTAAAACCTGCAGTGAAGCCAACTCCCTTTAAGTGAGAAGCCTGCCGTACCTCTCTCTTCAGCCACCTCAGTCTGATTTGTTCTTTGCATCACTGCCGTACCTTTGTATATTGCTCCACCAGTTTTGTAAAGTAGTTAAACAAGCTGTGCTGTGGTCGAAGAAAGTCAAACTGGAAGTTCCTCTGCTCCTTCTGCATCAGCTGCGTGAGAAACTGCCGGCCATTTCGGGCGACAAACTGTGCGGTCAGCTTCACCACGTCCAGATCAAACGCTGAGATGGAGGGAGGGTCGGCAATGAACTCGAACTCAGGTGGCAATCTTAGTAGCCACCAATATCCTTGCCCTGTGAAGCACCTTATGCAAACGCAATGAGTGGCTGCACGCGTTTTCTTTGCAGTTCACCATGGTTAACAATGGGAAGAACAATGATTTCAAGCATCACCTTCCTTTTAACATGTCAAGTCTGCCATTCTAACCCAATCAGCCTGGACATAATGATCTCCGCCTTATGTGCTCGTCAACATTCTCACCTGAGTTAACAAGATGATTACTGTGAAATGATCTCAGCAGGTCCTTTAATGACAGCAATGAAATGCAGTGGAAAGGTTTTTTTTTTTTTGGGATAGTTAATTTTCATGGCAGAGAAAGGACTATGCATTTCATATGATCACTCTTCATAACATTCTGGAGTATATGCAAACTTGCTATTATAAAAAATTAAAGCAGCAACTTTTCCAATTTGCCAATATTTATTGTAATTCTCAAAAACTTTTGGCCACGACTGTATATCTGCGAAATGAATATTTTGCGCTGAATATTAATAGTGCAGACTGTCAGGATGAGCCTTCATGCAAAATATAAACACTCGCTTGCTTCAATATGTAACTTCTACAGATATTAACGCAGACTGTCAGGATGAGCCTTCGTGCAAAATAGAAACACTTGCATGCTTCAATATGTAACTTCTACAGATAAGAATATACCCGTAAAATTAAAGTTTTGCACCGAGGAATCATATCACACATTAAACAGCACACGCATCTGTCAAAGTGCCTGACAGGACAAGCCGTGTTAAACATTACGCTTATGCATTAACTTTAAGTTTAAAATAAAGCACTCTCATGTTTCCAGCAGCTTGGATCACTTACCTTTCCCGCAGCACCTCACCATAATTCTCTTATCCACTACTATCATTTGACACGACTGGTGGAAGTCTTCCATGCACTATGGGCAGACGCAACTATGGGCAACGCGCAACTAATCGAGGCATGATGAACGAGTCTTAACTTTCATAAAGAATATCTCTTTGGGTTTGAGACTTTAGTCTTTGCAACTTTACAGATCTTCTTTATGCACCAAGAGCTTGTAACACTCCAAAGAGAAAGGAAAAAAAATTGAAATCGCATCATATGACCCCTTTAAAGCATTTATGGCGAGAATAATGGACAAGGATCATGCTCTAAAGTAATATATTCCTCTCTCCAGAAGTCTTTAATAACATACAGTTTATGGCCATGTCTAACTATAAAATCAGCTCTCTAATATGAGCTCTTTTATTTATACAATACAACAAATGATTTTCAGAACCAATTTCAATACCATAGCAAAAAAAAATATTGAAAGCATTTAACTATTTTATTTAACTTTTTGAAAATAAAAATAAACCAGTTAATTCTTTATACTGAGATAATAATAATAATAAAGAAAAATAATGTTTTAAAAATATTGGCATGTATATTCAAATATTTTTCAATTAAGTATTGCTTTAAAAGGGTGTGAAACATGAGTGGATTCGTGACTAACTTAAACACCAGGGGAAAGCAAAATAAATATCAACATAAACATTAAAAAACAGCCGAGTATCAACGAGTTCTGCATTAAGTCTGTACTTGGTACCTACAGTGCTGCAGAAAGGCTGATAGTGTTACGTTTTTAAAGTTTCATTTTTAAAATTCAGTATCAACTTGGTACAGATGTGTACTAAATACACATTACTACAAAATAAACAAAATAAAAAAAAAAAAATCTAATATAATTACCACTTAAAAACCACCACACAACTTTAGGCACAATAAAAAAATTCATTACAAGAAAATACTTCTTTTAAAGTTCACCACTGGATAGAAGGTTGGGAAACACATCAGTGTTCGCACTGTCAAAAGTCTGTAGTGATGCACCAATCTTGATTTTTTTTTTCCACAGCTGATTCAGAATTTAGCTGAAGTAAATTAGCTGATTCTGATACCAATTTGTTATTTTTTTTTTTTTTTTTTTTTTTTTCCATTTTTAAAGCAAGACATAAGATAGAATGAAAATATGACAACATGAAGAAGATGTTTTTGCTCTATGACATGCCAAATTCTCTGTAGCCAATTAAAATTAGAAGCAACCACTGCATTTTAATTATGATCCAAACAAAGATGCTGCATACATGAGCAGTTTCTGAATTCAATTAGATGTAATTTCACATCTAATTTCAAACTCTCTGGCAGCAGGTGGCGCTTATGGAACAGCAACGATACAGTGTTTCATTACTCTTTGCAATTGTCTTCAGTGTCTCTGGCCTTTGTTAACATCCAGTTTACAGACTTTGTAATATTTCCAAACAAATGACATTTTGAAAATGCTTGCAATACAGTTTGTGTGCAAGTCTGGAACAGAGATCGGATGAAATTAAACAAAAGAGCCAGTTGCCGAGCGTGCATTTGGAGCAAAAACAGGCCAGTTCCAATTTATGGCCCATTCGTTTCGGGCCAGTGGTAAACTGTTTGTTCTTGGCTAACACAATTACATTTTTAAAAAGAATACATTTCCAGGACTACAACAAGCCTTTCCAGGACATTTTACTTTTTCTCTCATCCAGGACTGGAAAATTAGTCATTAATTTTCCAGGTTTTCCAGGACACATTGGAAACCCTGATCGATAATGAGAATCGTTGTCGATGATTTTCATTATGGATTATTATTGATTTTATCGATTAAAGTTGTTGCAGCTCTAATTAGTTTGTGTTTCATTAAGTCACTGACAGGTTTCTGACCTTCTGAGGAAGCTGCTGTGATGCTGCTTGCTGCTGTTGCATGACTTTAGGCACAGCTGCAGATGGTTCCTGAGCTTTGCCCTCCTTGAACTCGTTGACCTTGTGGCGGTAGTAGGCATGGTAAGGGTCGCTGGGGTTGAGGAAGTTGAATTTGGGGTTGTTGATCTCATTCTGTCTAATTCTGGCCTCAAACTCAGGTCCATTCCTATAAACAAAAAAAGATCAATAATTAGTTTAACAAGAGCACAACAATGAAACTAAGCACTACATTATACTTGTGATATGCTGTCAAACCTGGCCACGAAGCTGGCAGTCTTGTCAACAATGTTTCGGACTTCAGGAGGCGGGTAGATGATTCCCACAATGGGCTTTGTGGCTGGAGTCTCTTCCTTCTGGTCCTCAGCCTGTTGATTGAAACATTACAGAACTTAATTGATCTGGTACTTCACAACACTCACAAGCCAAATATATTAACTAATGGCGTTAAATTTGGAGCATAGTCTACTACAGCATAACCTAGCCAAGAACAGTCTGTTCATATATAAAGTATATACATAGCTAAAAATATATTGCATTGTATTAGATTTGTGAATTATTAATTATGCAATAAGTTATATTTAGCAGTGATTTATTTAATTACTGAATGAAATAATAGCCGAACTGTGTAAAAAGGAAAGAAAAAAGATATGAATTATTATGATAGTTCTGACTTGACTCAAGCTGTTATGGGAAGTCGATTCATTCATCTAATCAAAACATGCAATGCTACGGTCCATTAACATGTTTGTATGTTTATGGAAGACAAATATATAAGTAAGTAAATATAATTAAGATAAATCTATCTAGTACTGTATCAAAAAGAAACACCTTGTTATTCAGCTCCGGCTGCATGATCTGCACAGGCCCGCGCCATATCTATGAAACACAACACACAACTCAAATAAAAAAAAAAAGAACTATTATATTTAATAATTAATAATTTTAAAAAAAAAACAACAACGTAAAGTCTTGATATAACTTAAGTAATATAATTTCTATGTACAGTATCATACTACTTCATTATTAACTGCTCGACCGCCACACAACAGAAGACGTCTGCCTACAAGCAACCATGGAAACCGTGTAAATAGAGCAGCTAATGCAAATATTCCCAAGTAACGTTAACAAGCAACCATGGAAACTTAATTAATGTGTAAACAAAACTCAACTTGCTCCCGAAACTCATCGATTGATAGTTTTGTCAGTTGAACTGACTCATCTGTTAGGTAATATCGAAGTTTCACAGATGTACAGCATCATACAACTTCATTATTAACTGCTCCGACCGCCACAACAACAGAAGACGAACTACCGGAATCACTTCCGGTAGCAAGGCTAGGTCGAATGTGAAGGCAAAGTCTTGATTTAGGGAAATGTATTTGAAGATGAATGAATCGCCTACAAGCAACCATGGATACCGTGTAATGAGCAGCTAATGTCCCAAGTTATTAATTCTGCTTACCAGTCTTTTGGATTGTCCGTGTAACTCGATTAAAGAACAGATAGTATGTAATGGATCAGGTTTGAACAAATCACTCAGACTGTTAGGGTAACATGGATGTGTATGACTCCGACAACTCAACGATTAAGTCCACAATGGTAACAGAGTTGTAGTTGATGTGTCAGTCTACTGGACAGAGTTCTCATTCTGTTAGGATGAAACTATATCGACAGTCTAGCAGATATCTTTATTGATTTCAGGCATAGATTTATGGATGATTTTTCTTCAAAACAGTCGATAGCACTTCTGCTTCGTCTCTTCTGGAAGAAGAGTATGATTATGAAGATAACGATTAAGAACTTAGCGAAGAAGAACTCAATCAGAATACAGAAAAAGATAATACTCCTTATGTGGATAGCGATGAAGAATTCAGTCAGTCAGCACTCCCATACAGTCCTGCAAGAGTTGATGTTTCACAGGTAGCCAGTTTGTACTTTACTGTCTCAACTTCACTACAAATTTATATTTTTAACTTTTTATACATTTATTTATATTATTCATATTTATTTCTATGTTTATATAAAATAAAAAAAGAGATTATATGTATAATATAATATATAAGATATGTATGAATGAAAATCAATGTATAAATGAAATTTATTATATATTGTAACCTAGCAGTAAAATGGAGTTTTATTTTCCCCAAATCAATATGTCCATTTTTGTGTTTGTCAAAGATTAATGTTCCTTCTTCAGAGTTTTAATGAGTTTCAAGCAACTGAGCTGTTGCTTGAAAGCAGAGTGCTTTATCATCTGATCAAAATGAAACCTCTGTTTCCATTGGTCCTGTGGTCAAACGCTGCTGGAAGAACCTACTTCAGCTGAGCAATCAAAAACACAAGAGGTAAGAAGAATGATAAACACAAAACACACAACACGTGGTCAACGCCTGAATAATAATTTCTAAGTACTAAATCACTAAACATTTTAATCAACATTTCACTGAAAACAATCCATTCATTGGAACATAACAGATTTAGTAATAGGTCTCTTCTTGCAGAGCACCAGTAGTGGACAGCAAGCTCCATCTCAACAAAATCAATCCATTACCAGAGCAGCAGCAAACACTCCCAACATCAATACACACAAGACACAGAGCACCTCCATTACCAGCGTCCAAAAAAACACCTCAAGTACCCCAGCTTCAACTCCCCACCATGAGAGAGTGTACTGCAGGCTCCTGTGCGTCTACTCACGCCGTGAGCTGTCGGATGCTAGAGTCGGCCCCGGTGCCCTGTGAGGCCTGTGCTTGTGTTCAGACGGTGATGAAGGAGAGCGGTGATGCTTTAGTGTCACTGTCCAGTCTCTGGGTTTGCCTGGCTCCATGCAGGGATTCCTGGAAGCTGTGGAAGATAACGCAGCAGATGGGCCGCTTGTCTGCATGTGACATTTCCCAAATAGCAGGTGAGCAGCGTAGAGATATGAGCCGTGTGGGGAAACATGTCCTGGAGGTGAGGGGTTGTGTCCATCCATTATAAGAACTGCATGAGAAAATGTCATTTGAAATGTCCTCATTTGATTTACATGACTTTTTTCAATTGGAGGTGAGAGAAACTGTTGAGCCGCTGAAAAAGAAGATGAAAGAGACAGAGATGGAGTGAGAGAAGCTAAGAAAACAGCTATCAGAGACGGTCAAAAGAGAGAAGGAGGAGAGGAGGAAGATGGAGGAGGAGTGAGAGCGCAGAATGCAGGAGGTGAAATCCAGGAGAGAGGAAGCAGTCAGGAGACTAAAGAGGAGAAGGAGGAGTTAAAGAGAGGTGGGAGGTTCTTTAAAAGCCTTTAACTCGTATGTAAAAATTATTATATCATAGTTAATACACAAAGACAGATGTGCAAGGTTTGGTAATGTGAATATCAAAACAACAATATAAACTAATAATCATTTTCATTCACAGGTGTGACATTGTTAGAGGACCAGAATTCTGAACTCACAGCAGAACTGAATTTGCAGAAAGAAGCAAAACAGGCTTGGTGAGCAGAACATCATCAAGCACTGGCCACTGGAATGAAGTGGAATTAAATTACATAAAAAACTTTGATCTGGACAGCATTTAAACAGCATACATTTTCATGTAAAATGATAAATGCAATAATCTGTCTTTTTCATAGCAATTAGTAAACATATTGAATAAACTAAAAAGTTTTAAATTTTTTATGTCAGTGACACTTAAATATAATGACACTTTGCAAGTAAACCCTTCATAAATGTGAGGAGAGCTACAGTATCACACAGAAGTGAGTACACCCCTCACATTTTTGTAAATATTTTATTATATCTTTGCATGTGACAACACTGAAGAAATGACACTTTGCTACAATGTAAAGTACTGAGTGTACAGCTTGTATAACAGTGTAAATTTGCTGTCCCCTCAAAATAACTCTACACACAGCCATTAATGTCTAAACCGCTGGCCACAAAAGTAAGTACACCCCTAAGTGAAAATGCCCAAAGTGTCAATATTTTGTTTGGCCAGCGTTATTTTCCAGCACTGCCTTAACCCTCAGTCCTCTTCCTCTCCTCCATGACAACATCACGGAGCTGGTGGATGTTAGAGACCTTGCGCTCCTCCACCGTCCATTTCAGGATGCCCCACAGATGCTCAATAGGGTTTAGGTCCGGCAAAACCTGGAGAAGGAGCTCAGGTGTCCACAGACACCGCTGGACAAAGAGAGCGCAAAGAACCATAGTGTGCAACGCCAACATGAGGTGTGTTTCGTTATATGATTACTATGATAAATGTCAAAATAATAAAGTCAACATGAACAAGATTTTACAGTTTTACTTCCATAATTTGATGTATTTCCAAGTAAAACAGGATATTCAGTTAGAAATACAATTATTGAGCTGGACTTGGTTTTATTTCATTAGACTGTGGTCAGTTGTGCTCAGGCGCTTCAGGTGAAACGAGCAGCTCTGTGGAGCATCTGGATGTGCATAGCAGTCTGGAAGAATGTGAGGATGAAAAAGCTGATCTTGCCAACCAACTCACACAGATCATACAAGAAAAAGACACTTCGGTAGCAACTCTAACAGGTAAACGTTTAAATAAAACAGTCAAAAATATTTAGCATGACTGAATAAGCCTGACTACTTTAGGTCAGATCAATAAAAGTAAACCTGAGGGTTTCTTTCTCTGCAGTCTCGGTGTAGTTCGCTGAGTACTAAGAAACAGAAGCAGCAGACACAGATCTCAGAACTGGAGGAGAGTCTCATCTAAAAGAGATGCTAGAAGAAGCCGCACAAAAATAGAGGACACTCCTGACCTCAATCAACAAAAACCACAACAAGCAACACAAACAAACACAAACAAAACATACAAAAGCACACAGGATGCTGCTTACTCATGCAACTACAGTTGGGAAGCAGGTTCTTCTTCAGAACCAGTTCCATGAGCCAGTGGTTATTTGCACTCTAACAACAAATAGTGTTAGATATTGTTTGCACAAGTGTTAATAGCAACAGTAGCATCTTGTTTATACAGGCAGATAGTACTAGATGTTACTCACACAAAGTTTAAATACAAGTTTGTTATTTGTACTAAAGGTAAAATATCTGAGCAGTGTGGTGGACAGAGTAAGTGAAAATATCCTTTGCCAACAGTGTAAACAGACACTTTTCAGCCAATGTTTCCTGCAATAGTGTTCAACTGTCAGGTCCTGGGAAGTAAAAATCCATTCATTTTATCTATAGAGGAATTGATTGTTAATGATAACATATTAACCTTTATAAACCTACTGTGGACTACAAAGTTGTCAGTTGCTGGTTTCTGTTGGTCTCCCAAGTTGGTCTCCCAAAGCTCTTACAGGGTTTCTGTGAGTCTTAAAAAAGTCTGTCCCTTCCTCAATTTAAGGCCTTAAAAAGGTTTTAAATCAGAGGCGAAGTCTTAAATTCAAAGTCAAGGCATTAAAATAGGCCCCTATGATTTCCGCAATGCTGACAACATGAATGGAATCACGGAATCCAGTCATAAAAATGAAATTGACTTTTTAACGTGGAATGTCATGGAATTTGTCAAATTCTGGATGAATAGATCAAAAGTAGCAAAGCACACGTAATTAAATTGTAATATGGACTATAGTGTCTTAATATTAAACCACACAAATATTATTTAATTAAATATGAATCCTGCATGTTCTGCATGTCTCTGTGTGAATGAGTGGCACGGTTTTGTCTACTACACGTACTGAAGCAGGCGTGATGCTCATGGTGTTTTCAGCTTCTGTTGTGAGGACATGAACACATGAGCTTCATCTCCAGAGCTGCTCTGAGAGTAGGGGTGGGAGAAAAAAAATCGATCTATCAATCCATCGCGATTCTCTCTCCAAAGATTCTGGATAGGGATGCTCCGATCCACCTTTCTCACCTCCGATACCGATCCGACACCAGTGAAGTTTTTATTTAAATAAATGTAGAATTTATATCTCTCTGTGTGTGGAACTGATAATCATTCTTTCACAATCTACTAGATACAGACTATGTCATTATAAAGAAAAATTAAATAAACAATAAATATGAAAAAATATAGGCCTATGCATATTCATAATCTATAAGATAAATGTATCTTAAACTAGGTTAGCGGATGATTCGACAGCAAAATTTATTCTAGAAAAATCAGTGCACAATAATTTTAGAAATCCAAACATTTAGTGAAAAAAAAAAACAAATAATTTTGTGGGGAACAAATAAAAGTGTTGCACTAAATATGGTAAAATGTTATACATTGCTGTTTGTATTATAATAAAATCCATTCATTAAAAACATTCATGAATGTATTTATATATAAGTATATACTATAAAATTAAAATACATTTCTTTTAAATGTATAGCATATTTTTTAATAAGGCAACAACATATGATGGATACGATAGGACAAAACAAATATACGGTATAGCACGAAGCGCTTACAATTTGTGCATCATGTGTGCAGAATGATGCACTTGTGTTCTTCACACCGGATGCACACATTGTAAGCGCTTCGTGTTAAAAGGTGCAAAGCACAAAGGTAAGAGAGATTGATGCGTAGTGTATTATATATGTGCAACAGTTATTGAGCCTTTCTTTTAACAGTTTTAAATTTCAGTTACTGTGCACGTTAAAAACAATTTATAGTATTTTCTATGCTTGTGTTTTGTTCTAACAGACACCCGGTAGCAACAAACAAAACAAAAAAAAACACCATAAAGAAAAAAAATTCATTATTTCAAATAAATAAACAATAAGCTACTTACAAATCAAGTATAATAATGGGAACACAGAATGATCTTGGAGAGAGCTTTACTGAGCTGACTGTCCTAACCGAACGCAACCAGGGTTTAAAGGCTGAACGAATGACTGAATGCCACAGCTGAGAAAGCATTTGTGTGAACTAATGTAAGGACTTAAATATTCATATGTATAGCTCACATTAAGCTATCATATGGCTTCAGAAGTAGCACAGAATAATTCGCACAATCGGGAAAAAAAATATATCGGATTTTGATCGGCTCTCTTTGACCGATACCTGATCCGAGATAGTTGGCAGTATCGGAGCCGATACCCGTCAGATCGGCTCATCCCTAATTCTGGATCGATTCTGAGAATTTCAGAATCGATTCTAAGCTTAGTTTTTAGCCAGATGCAAGATGACACTGAGTTTGCTTTAGAAACACCTGTACCCTGCTTGCTTCCAATTCCTCACACACGTATACCACTTGAACCTTCCGTAAAATAATCTTTCATAAGGTTCGGAAATGTTGAAGCGAATCAGAAGGACTTTCTTGGGCTTCATTGCATAGGATGCGCTGTGAGAGATGCGCGCTCTGTTTGATGTTACGCTTGAAGTGTGCAGTCTCACCCATCTGTATTTTCCTTAAAAATGCTCTAGGAAGTCATCATTAATGTGGTTTGGAATATATATTTAAAATATGAACCTCACTAGCTGCTTTCAATTTCAAATGCTGACACGCGCTTTGTTTGTTATTATAAACGCAATACTTTTGTTTTTGCCCCCATTTTTCATGAGCTGAACTCAAAATCTAAGACTTTTTCTATGTACACAAAAGGCCTATTTCTCTCAAATATTGTCCACAAATCTGTCTAAATCTGTGTTAGTGAGCACTTCTCCTTTGCCGAGATAATCCATCCACCTCACAGGTGTGGCATATCAAGATGCTGATTAGACAGCATGATTATTGCACAGGTGTGCCTTAGGCTGGCAACAATAAAAGGCCACTCTAAAATGTGCAGTTTCATCACACAGCACAATGCCACAGATGTCGCAAGTTTGGAGGGAGCGTGCAGTTGGTATGCTGACTGCAGGAATGTCCACCAGAGCTGTTGCATGTGAATTGAATGTTAATTTCTCTACCATAAGCCGTCTCCAAAGGTGTTTCAGAGAATTTGGCAGTACATCCAACCAGCCTCACAACCTCAGACCACGTGTAACCACACCATCCCAGGACCTCCACATCCAGCATCTTCACCTCCAAGATCGTCTGAGACCAGCCACCAACAGCTGCTGCAACAATCGGTTTGCATAACCAAAGAATTTCTGCACAAACTGTCAGAAACTGTCTCAGGGAAGCTCATCTGCATGCTCACTGTCCTCATCAGGGTCTCGACCTGACTGCAGTTTGTCGTCGTGACTGACTTGAATGGGCATATGCTCACATTCGATGGCGTCTGGCACTTTGGACAGTTGTTCTCTTCATGTCATCTTGTGGGTGAGCGGTTTGCTGATGTCAACGTTGTGGATCGAGTGGCCCATGGTGGTGGTGGGGTTATGGTATAAGCACGTGTATGTTATGGACACGAACACAGGTGCATTTTATGGATGGCATTTTGAATGCACAGAGATACTGTAACGAGATCCTGAGGCAACTATACAAACAACTATATAAGATTTGTTTTGTTTGGATGATTCTCGAGACCTTCATGATTATGTATGTATAGGTATATATGTGTATGTATATGTGTATATGTCAACAAAAATACTTTTAAGTAACATGAAAATTACATTTCTTTGGGAGGGTTTGCCTTCACCATGCTGCCTGGAAGTAGAGGTAGGAAGTTGACAGCCTCATGTGACAGGAAGGAATTGAATACCTTTTTTTCCCTCTTGAAATCCTTTATTTGGTTGTTTTCTTGCATGTCATTGAGAAATAAAACATAGATAATATCTAGAAAAATACTTACAAAAGGAAAATGACAACTATAAACTGCGGAAACTAGTTGCCGGTGGCCTTAAATAAGTTAATTGAACAAAACTGTGACAGCTGCTGTTTTCATCTTGCTTTCGCATCGTCACGGAGACAGGTGAGAAACTGTCCTGGTCTCTGCTTTGTACTGACGACAAACATGCATTCAAATCATATACATACACATCCGTAAAATAAAGAATAGTATGACTTTGCACCTGAATTTGGTTCGTGTCTTCATTCGTGTCTTGTTTGGTGAAAGCGATGCTGTAAAGCATCATTGAACAGAAGGGAGGGTGGAGGAGCGAACAGGAGCTGTTTCCGCTCTTAAAGGTACAGTACCTCATACATCAATGCAGGGCTGTACCCACCCGAACCCTAACCTATTAGAAATGGCCAAATTATTATTATTGAATTATGTGTGGTGCTAAGGAATGCTAATCACTTCCATACTAGACCTACTTTATACTAAAAAAAAAAAAAAAAATTATTAGGGGTGCTCTACTCTTCCCTGTGGAAACTGGAATCTTGACCTCTGACCCACTTTCAATTTCAATTCATGCCTTTTGAATTTTGTTCCAAATTTGTTCTTCATCTTGAGTCTTAAAGCTGTATTTAAAAAAAAAAACGGGATATTTACTGTCTAAGAATTTAGACCTAAAAATCCGGTATTTAGATTTTTTTTATACATATCTTTAAAATTATGCCATAAAAAAATCAACTTTTGAGTGTATATAACTCAAAATCAAAATATAAAAAGCTACGTAATATTCACTTTTGTTAAATGACACATCTATAATTCAAATTTATGCAATTTAAATTCAAATAGTTTTATAATATTTCTGGTTTCATAGGCAACCAACTTCATTCAACAAAACATTTTATAATAAAATTAATCCAAGCAGAGGGAGGAGTTTTTCCTTGAAATATAGAGAGAAAGAGGGAAGAAAGCAGGCCAGGAAAGACATAAGTGTTCAAAAATGATATTGCTTTCTTTCAATCATCTCAAAGGTAGGAACTTTTTTTGAAAACATCTATAGACAACCACAAATGGAAGCACAACAAAGTAAAAATATCCATATAATGATTGCATAAAGATTCAAACTTCACACCACAAGAAATGCTATAGTTTAATGAAAAGACAACTACTGAAGTAACTAAAGTGTTCAGACATATAGTGGAGTGAAAAGTACAATATTTGCTTCTGGGATTTAGTGGATTTTAGTGGGTAAAGTGTACATTTCACCACTTGAAACACACCAGAGGCTAATAGGTTTTGAGTCGAGCCTGTTGCTGCTGGAGAGAATTGGGAGTAATAACAAAAGAAGAAACTGTGTTAAAAGGTTCACCCAATCATTTACTCACCCCAAGTTTTTCCAAACCTGTATGAATTTCTTTCTTTTTCTTTTCCTGAACACAAAAGATGATATTTTGAAGAATGTGGATAACTGAACGGTTGCTGATGCCCATTACGTTACATGGTATTTTTTCCAAATTAATTAATTTCAGTCAGATATGGGACACTTTCATGCAATTCCTGGACAATGATCAAGCAGAAATGAGTTAAATAAATAAATAAAATAACAGCAATAAAATTACTATTCCTCTAATTGTTATACTATATCATTATTATATTTTAAAATAATTTTAATATTTGAATTTGAAAATTTGCTGAAAATTGACTTACTCTAGTGTTATGGAGCAACTGGTTACATGTAACGGAATTACGTAATCTGATTAAAAATAAATGTAACTGTAATCTGTTACAGTTACTGAGAAAATGTTATTAAATTAGAGTTACTACTCAAAATGTTAACTATTACAAAGAGGGTTATATCTGAATATTTTCTGTAAAAAGCTATGATATTTTGAAAAATATTAATTTTTGATGTGCACAATGCTATTCAAAGGCCATTTAGTAATGCGATGCTATTCTGATGCTTTTGATTGGCTCTCTTGTTTGAATTTGAAGCATGTCTGGCAATCAATCCACATTGCCTCGGAAAAATCAGAAAAGATCACAAATATAATAGTTCAGTGCAAAATATGCTGTCTAAATCAAAGGTTGCAATGTTCATCTTAAGAAAGCTTCTGTTGGTATACTTAAAGTTAACTGTCAGCAGACTTTAAATAAAGTAGGAAAGGCATTGCTACTCCTACCTGCCACTCCCACATGTCAAGACATATTTTAGCTCTGTATTGCTTGGTGTATGTCCAATAGTTTATTTAATTTTATTAATCTTCATTCATAACAAATTAGCTAGTCTGCTAGCTAAACTGTCTTTACCAGCCACACTTCTATTTATGAACCTTTTGACAAAAAATATATAGCTAATGTTTTTCCTCCTTGAATAAGGTTAGTAACCATGACAGATCCAGTGTTGGGAAGGTTACTTATAGGTTACAGATTACAAATTACTAGAGGTGTGACGAGACACTTATCCTACGAGACGAGACACGAGACTGGGTTCACGAGAACAAGACGAGACAAGATTTTTTATGAAACACAACCAAATAAAACCAAAAAAATATTTTAATATATTTTATGCAGTAAAAAAACAACATGTAAACACTGCAGGTTTTGCCACAAACTAAACTGACAGGCAATTAATTGCACTAAAATTATAAATAGTATAAATAAAAATAAATAATAAACAACACAAATATCCCTTTAAAGTGGAAGTGAAGCAGTCAGTCAAGTTTATTATTTGGTAAACTGATTTCCACTTTCAATAAAAAATATATAATAAACACGATTAATGTATTCATTTAAAAGAATAAAGCAGTGGTTCCCAAACTGGGGGACGTGGCAAGGCTGAGGGATAGTTAGGGCCCTATGAAATCAGTTTTATTTTTTCCTACATTTTTTCCAAATTAAGTTTATTTAATTTTTCTCAACTCCTTTTTAATAGTTAAATTAAACTGTATTAATTAAAAAGCATGTCTAATTAATTGAAATCATGAAACTTATAAATTTTCACACCAATTTATTCAAAGTTTAACAAAAATGACATGTTTAGTGCCCTATGAAATGTCTTATTTAAATTTTTTATTGTTACCAAATTCTGCGTTTTAGCATGTCTAACTATTTGAATGCATAAAACAACTTAATTTATTTTATTTTTCTTAAAGTAGCCTAATGAGTTTTTTTCCTCAGAAATTCTGTGTTGTGTATTTAAAATTTTCTGGTTATCAAATGAAGGCATGAAACATTAATTTCATAATTTATCTTTTAATTATTGAAAATTAAGCAAACTTTATTTTTTTATTTTATTTTTTTGGCAAACAAAGGGAATTTACTATTAAAATTAAAACATGGAAGAAATGTTGTGTGATTACTCATTAAGAATAATGTTTGTTTCATTTTAGTAGTAGTAGTAGTAGGCTATGTACATTCTACTGAAAAATAGTAATAGGCGAATTGTCATATCAAACCGGTCTTTTATTTTGACGTGTTGCCGTCAGTTCTGTGTATGTGACATGACGCTAGTTTTGCTCAAATCAAACGTTCAAATGCTCATGAAGTGACTCTCAGAGCAATTCTGGAGATTTTGTTCAGGTCCTCATTTAGTGAGACGGCAGACGCTGAAATCACCGCTTCAGTGTGTGTGTGTGTGTGTGTGTGTGCGTGTGTGTGAGTGTGTGTGTGTGAACCGCGCATCTGCGCAATTCATTAAGAGACAGGAAGAACATAAAGGATTCATATTCAAATCGACTTTTGCGGCTTAATGTATACAGATACAAGTCCATATCGCTTGATTTAAGTGTAATGACCTACTTTTTATTTTTATTTTGAATGGAAATTTGACAAATTCCGTGTTTAACTGGGAATTGTTTTTTTTTTTTTTTTTTTTTTTTTTTTTTAGGACTGGATAAAGACTTAACTCCTAATTTTCCCGCTTATCATGCGGTCACTTGGCTGATGTGAACATATAATATATTTTACATACCTTACATATTTTTTTTTACAGTCTATGTACATTACATCAGTGGTTCTCAACTCCAGGCCTCGGGACCCGCTGCTCTGCACATTTTGAATGTTTCTGAATCTGACACACTCAGTTCAGTTCATGGATCTCTCTCCTAATGAGCTGATGATCTGAATCAGGTGCGATAAATAAGGGAGACAAACAAAATGTGCAGAGCAGTGGGTCCTGAGGACTGGAGTTGAGAACCACTGCATTACATACCACTGGTGAAAGGGCCAGTGTAGTGTAAATATATCTGAAATCTGCACGAGGATATCGTCACGTTCTCGCGAGACCGGTCAGATCTTATCACACCCCTACAAATTACATAATTTAATCCATAATGCAAAAAGTAGTGTAACTATTTAAATTACTTTAATAAAGTAATTAACATTACCATTTAATTACTTTTTGATTAGTTTTCTAAATTTCTAACAAATGTTTTTAATATATATATTATTAAATATTATCATTTTCAAACATTTAAATGAGGCAGGGTTAACCTTATTAGTACTCTGAATACTGTCAGACTTTCAAAATCCTTCCATGAAATAAGATTATAATGATTTTATTTTAAATGCTTCCTCAGGTTCAACATTAAAATGTCGATAGCATTTTTATAGTTGCCTGGCAAACATATTTTGCATATATTTGGTTATTTTAAATTAATATTATTCAGCATATCCTAGCTTTTTCAAAAAATATTCAGGTATAACCCCCTTTGTAATTGTTAAAATTTTCCCAAGTAACTGTAATTTAATTGCACATTCTTTCTCAGTAACTGTAACAGATTACAGTAACATTTATTTTATAACTAGTTACTATATATGTTGTCTGAGTGTGTGTGACTTGATATCAGGTTTGTGTGATCAGAAGACTTGATTTACAGCCTCGTGCTGCACCAGTGCTTAAACCCATCATAAGATCCCTGGGGTAAAATCAGGATTGTGATTTTGAGGGGTGAAGAAAGAAGTCGATTTAGATTATTTATTTATTTATTTATTTATTTAGTTAGTTAGTTATTTATTTTTGCTGTTTATGTAGTGTTTTTGTGTTTCAGAGGTGGCTGCATTAGATAGATTGGCTGCTGTCGTTATGGAGACTGCCTCCTATTGATGCTGCAAACACTAGTGTTTAAAAGGCTTCCATGTACTTTCTTCAGGAGCTTCTTTGAACACTAACGCTCAGACTTTTGTTATTTTTGGTTTGTTTTGTTTATTTTGGTTCTGCTTTGTGTTGAGAGTGTATTTTTGGTGTTTGTAGTATTCGTTCATATTTTGTAAATTCTTGTAAATATTGGTTTATTTGGGGTGTGGGGTTCCGATGCCAATTATTTTGGTTGTTATTTTCTTTATCTTTGTTTAAAGTTTTAGCTTGTTAAGGAAGGTATTTCGTATTTTCTTTTTCTTTTCTTTTGATGAGGTTAGAAAGAGGTTGAGATTGGTGCTTTGTTTATTGTTTTGACTTTGTCGGAACCTGAAGTTTTCCCAATTTAATTTCTTTCAATTATCTTTATTGTAATAAATTTCCACAAACTAAGCCTGTCTATGAATCTTTTCTTTTGTGGCCTGAACCCTAGATGGGCCGTAACACTGCATCTAGCTTACAAACTCTCCAAGCTTTCAGAGTGTTAACTATAATTGAATTGTCACTTTATTAGTCAAATTTGACTAGTATGATAATGTACACTGATATGAATAAGTGTTAAGTAAAAGCTGTATAGGAGGACATACAGAACATCAACATATCATGCTCCTGTGTTGACCTATATAGCTTGATCGTCATCTTGATCTTGAGTTTTGCATGGTTTAAGTATGTAGTATTAGATACAAAACTGGGGAATTCCACTCAGAATAGCACATTAGTTTACTACTCTATTCTCTCTTGTCTACTACAATGTATTGGAATGTAGTGATTTCGGATGCAGCACATTTCTCTATTCAAATTTAACTGTGTATTCTGATTTATTTTTAATTATATTACAAGGATCATAATTCACACACACACACACACACACACACACACACATACATATGTATAATGTTAAAGTAGGCTTAGATGTTTCCCAAGTGGCTGATTTTCTGTTGAGCTGGACTATCTTTTAGAACCGTGTTTTTTTTTTGGTTTTTTTTTAAGGCACTTTTTTTTTTTTTTTTAAGGCACATCATTTCATCCCCCTCAAAATTCAATAATGCGTACATCCTCATAATTGTGAAATAAATTGCATTAAACCCTAGGTAGCTAGATTAGGTAGCTAATAATACCTTCTGCCTTAGAAAGTAGAATCCCTTCCCTTTAAAGATGAGTCTTTTTGAAGCCACCAATTGGATTTTCTTTTTGTTTTCTCTCTAATCTTATCTTATGTATTTTAGCAATTAATGTTCCAAGGTAACTCTCTCTCTTTTTTTTTTAATGGGATAGGACATATATTTGAGACAGAATATTATTTAATTTGGTATAAATTCATATTTCAGAATGAATTTCTGTTTACTGTTTTTTTTAAAGAACAATTAACCCTCATGTGGTGTTCAAAACCCTATAACACTTGTGGTGTTCCCAGTCAAAAATGACCGGCCCATAAAAAAAAGCTTATAAATCACTCATTATACCATATTTTCACCCAATCTTGGATTCATTCTTTTTGTCAACTTGTTCTCTTTCAATTAGGACTGGTTTTATATTTTGATTTGCATCTGAATAATCATAGGCCTCATTTATTTGAGAGTACGGCATTTCATTTTTTGAGCAATTTTTTTTAAAATTTTGGAATAATTTGTGGAAATATTAAATAAAATCTGAAGAAAATTGGTATTGTTGATCATACTAGTCTACTCTAATGTTTTCAACGGAATTTTGTTTTTTGAAACTTTTGTTTTGGTAAAAACTATGGCACATAGTCACACTTGTGGGGTGTTTCCCGGTCAAAAAATGACCGGCCTATAAAAAACAATAGCTTATAAATCACTCATTGTATAACCATATTTTTCACCCAATCTTGGATTCAATTCTTTTTGTCAACTTGTTCTCTTGTTACATTAGGACTGGGGGTTTATATTTTTGATTTGCATCTGAATAATCATAGGCCTCATTTATTTGAGAGTAGGCATTTCATTTTTTTTGAGCAATTTTTTTTTACAATTTTGGAATAATTTTGGAAATATTAAATAAAATCTGAAGAAAAATTGGTATTGTTGATCATACTAGTCTACTTTAATGTTTCAACAGGAAATTTTGTTTTGAACACTTTTGTTTTGTAAAAAATATGGCACATAGTCACACTTGTGGTGTGTTCCCCCGGTCAAAAACCCCCCCCCCCCCCTGACCGTCCGGCCTATAAAAAATAGCGGCCTATAAATCAATCAATCATTGATTACCCATATTTTCACCCAATCTTGGATTCAATCTTTTTGTCAACTTGTTACTCTTTCAATTAGGACTGGTTTTATATTTCTGTTTGCATCTGATTAATCAGTGGGCCCTCATTTATCTGAGAGTAGGCATCTCATTTTTTGGAGTAAAAAACACAAATAATTTTGGAGTAAATTTATTGAAAAAAATGGCTACTGTTGATCACATAGTCTACTCTAATGTTTCACAAGGCATTTTTGTTTTGAAACTTTTGTTTTGTAAAAAAAAAAATATGGCACATAGTCACACTTGTGGTGTTCCCGGTCAAAAATGACCCGGGCCTATAAAAAATAGCGTTATAAATCACCTCATTATACCATATTTTCACCCAATCTCTGGATTCAAAGTCTTTTTGTCAACTTGTTCTCTTTCAATTAGGACTGGTTTTTATATTTCTGTTTGCATCTGATTAATCGTGGGCCCTCATTTTATCTGAGAGTAGGGCATCTCATTTTTTTGAGTAAAAAAACAAATAATTTGTGAGTAAATTTTAAATGAAAAAAAAAAATGGCTACTGTTGATCACACTAGTCTACTCTAATGTTTACACAAGGCATTTGTTGTTTTTGAAACTTTTGTTTTGTAAAAAAAATATGGCAACATAGTCACACTTGTGGTGTTTCCCGGTCACAAAAATGACCCGGCCTATAAAAAAAATAGCTTTATAAATCACTCATCTATACCATTATTTTTCACCCAATCTTGGATTCATTCTTTTTTTTGTCAACTTGTTCTCTTTCAATTAGGACTGGTTTTATATTTGATTTGCATCTGAATAATCATAGGCCTCATTTATTTGAGAGTAGGCATTTCATTTTTTTGAGTAATTTTTTTTAAATTTTGGAATAATTTTTGGAAATATTAAATAAAATCTGAAGAAAATTGGTATTGTTGATCATACTAGTATCTACTCTAATTGTTTCAACAGGAATTTTGTTTTTGAAAACTTTTGTTTTTGTAAAAAATATGGCACATAGTCACACTTGTGGTGTTCCCCGGTCAAAAAAAAATGACCGGCCTATAAAAAATAGCTTATAAATCACTCATTATACCATATTTTCACCCAATCTTGGATTCAAATCTTTTGTCAACTTGTTCTCTTTCAAAATTAGGACTGGTTTTATATTTCTGTTTGCATCTCAAAAATGACCGGCCCTATAAAAAATAGCTTATAAATCACTCATTATACCATATTTTCACCCAATCTTGGATTCATTCTTTTTGTCAACATGTTCTCTTTCAATTAGGACTGGTTTTATATTTTGATTTTGCATCTGAATAATCATAGGCCTCATTTATTTGAGAGTAGGCATTTCATTTTTTTGAGTAATTTTTTTTAAAATTTTGGAATAATTTTGGAAATATTAAATAAAATCTGAAGAAAATTGGTATTGTTGATCATACTAGTCTACTCTAATGTTTCAACAGGAATTTTGTTTTGAAACTTTTGTTTTGTAAAAAATATGGCACATAGTCACACTTGTGGTGTTCCCCGGTCAAAAATGACCGGCCTACAAAAAAAATAGCTTATAAATCACTCATTATACCATATTTTCACCCAATCTTGGAATCAATCTTTTTGTCAACATGTTCTCTTTCAATTAGGACTGGTTTTATATTTCTGTTTGCATCTGATTAATCGTGGGCCTCATTTATCTGAGAGTAGGCATCTCAATTTTTTGAGTAAAAAAACAAATAATTTGTGAGTAAATTTGGAAATATGAAAAAAAAATATGAAAAAAATGGCTAATGTTGATCACACTAGTCTACTCTAATGTTTCACAAGGCATTTTGTTTTGAAACTTTTGTTTTGTAAAAAATATGGCACATAGTCACACTTGTGGTGTTCCCGGTCAAAAATGACCGGCCTATAAAAAAAATAGCTTATAAATCACTCATTATACCATATTTTCACCCAATCTTGGATTCAATATTTTTGTCAACTTGTTCTCTTTCAATTAGGACTGGTTTTATATTTCCTGTTTGCATCTGATTAATCGTGGGCCTCATTTATCTGAGAGTAGGGCATGGTCAAATATGGTCACAATGGCCGACCATTCAAAGTGAATGGGAGAGACTGAAAATAACAGAACAATTTATTTTTCAGGAGCATGTTCATTATTTTCATGTACACATATGAGCATATGTGCTTGCAAACATCGAGCCCTTGGCCCTGTGCATGTATCGATACATTTATACACACACGCTACCCAGACACACACATGTTAAAAACACACAAACTTTTTTGAGTATTACACACATTCTTTTCCACAGAGAGAAATTTGATCCTACCCTAACATCTAATATACATTTATCCATCTGACATTACCACACACACACACACACACACACACACACACACACACACACAAACTTCAAAAGAATCTTTCTTTCATGTTCTTGTTTTTTATCACAGCTTCCAGACAAAATATTATGACATTTTGTTTTGGAACTGTGAGGTTCTCACACAGAACTAGACAATATTTACAAATATACATCATGCGAAAGCACAGGCATATATAAATGCCTCACAGCACCTTGCTTGTCATTCATTTGTGGCAGCACAATGGCAAAGCAGCTCTCTGCACATGATGTTATTCATCAGATTTTTGACTCAGAAACTAGTGAGGAGGAGGAAATGCAGGATGCATCTTGCAGTTAAGATGTTTCTGAAGAGGAAGGCACCACTGAATCGGCTACGGAGCTTGAAACAACTGATGAGGAGCTGTCTTCCAGTGATGAGGGCCCAGCTGAATGACAAGCAAGGTGCTGTGAGGCATTTATATATGCCTGTGCTATCGCATGATGTATATTTGTAAATATTGTCTAGTTCTGTGTGAGAACCTCACAGTTCCAAAACAAAATATCATAATATTTTGTCTGGAAGCTGTGATGAAACAAGAACATGAAAGAAAAGATTCTTTTGAAGTTTGTGTGTGTGTGTGTGTGTGTGTGTGTGTGTGTGTGTGGTGTGGTAATGTCAGATGGATAAATGTATATAAGATGCAGGTTAGGGTAGGATCAAATTTCTCTCTGTGGAAAGGAATGTGTGTAATACTCAAAAAAACTTGTGTTTTAACATGTGTGTGTCTGGGTAGCGTGTGTATAAATGTATCGATACATGCACAGGTCCAAGGGCTCGATGTTTGCAAGCACATATGCTCACATGTATACATGAAAATAATGAACATGCTCCTGAAATCTAAATTGTTCTGTTATTTTCAGTCTCTCCCATTCACTTTGAATGGTCGGCCATTGTGACCATTTTTGACCCATGCCTACTCTCAGATAAATGAGGCCCACGATTAATCAGATGCAAACAGAAATATAAAACCAGTCCTAATTGAAAGGGAACAAGTTGACAAAAAGATTGAATCCAAGATTGGGTGAAAATATGGTATAATGAGTGATTTGTAAGCTATTTTTTTTATAGGCCGGTCATTTTTGACCGGGAACACCACAAGTGTGACTATGTGCCATAATTTTTTACAAAACAAAAGTTTCAAAACAAAATTCCTGTTGAAACATTAGAGTAGACTAGTGTGATCAACAGTAGCCATTTTTTTCTCATATTTTTTTTTCATATTTCCAAATTTACTCACAAATTATTTGTTTTTTACTCAAAAAATTGAGATGCCTACTCTCAGATAAATGAGGCCCACGATTAATCAGATGCAAACAGAAATATAAAACCAGTCCTAATTGAAAGAGAACAAGTTGACAAAAAGATTGAATCCAAGATTGGGTGAAAAATATGGTATAATGAGTGATTTATAAGCTATTTTTTTATAGGCGCGGTCATTTTTGACCGGGAACACCACAAGTGTGACTATGTGCCATATTTTTTTACAAAACAAAAGTTTCAAAACAAAATTCCTGTTGAAACATTAGAGTAGACTAGTGTGATCAACAGTAGCCAGCTTTTTTCATATTTTTTTTCATATTTCCAAATTTACTCACAAATTATTTGTTTTTTAACTCAAAAAATGAGATGCCTACTCTCAGATAAATGAGGCCCACGATTAATCAGATGCAAACAGAAATATAAAACCAGTCCTAATTGAAAGAGAACAAGTTGACAAAAAGATTGAATCCAAGATTGGGTGAAAATATGGTATAATGAGTGATTTATAAGCTATTTTTTTTAGGCCGGTCATTTTTGACCGGGAACACCACAAGTGTGACTATGTGCCATATTTTTTACAAAACAAAAGTTTCAAAACAAAATTCCTGGTGAAACATTAGAGTAGACTAGTGTGATCAACAGTAGCCATTTTTTTCATATTTTTTTTTTTCATATTTCCAAATTTACTCACACAAATTATTTTGTTTTTTACTCAAAAAATGAGATGCCTACTCTCAGATAAATGAGGCCCACGATTAATCAGATGCAAACAGAAATATAAAACCAGTCCTAATTGAAAGAGAACAAGTTGACAAAAAGATTGAATCCAAGATTGGGTGAAAATATGGTATAATGAGTGATTTATGAGCTATTTTTTATAGGCCAGGTCATTTTTGACCGGGAAACACCACAAGTGTAACAAGGTAACAAAACCCCCACAAAAAAGTAAGAAAATTTCCAAAAAAAAATTTGGATGTAGTTATATACCCTTTGGGAACAAAGTCCACTAAGTTTCAGTCCAAAGCGATAACATTAACTAGTTTTTTCGGGAAAAAGAAAATCTTCTCCGGGTCAAATTGACCCGAACACCACATGAGGGTTAAAGTGACCCACACAGATCGTGATTTTAGGCAGAGGAGACCACCAACAACCCACCCAACTTCATGGTTATATCCCTCCTTGATGAAAGGATTTGCCGAGGATTTGGATGCCTTTGCCTAGGATTTGATTTTGCGTGCTAGGATTACACTACTACATGTCACATCACTTTAAACCCTAGGTAAACTTTTTGAGATGTCTTTGTTAAAGGAAGCAGATAGAGGGTGGCAGCATTGAGCAGTCTTTCAGGACTGTAGTAAAGACCGTTCTAAAAACTTTCTTTCCTAGCAACAACAGATGATATTACAGTGGAAATTAACTGAAATGAATGGTTCTCTTCATAGGGATTTTTAGGAGATTTCTCAGACCAAGTGTTTGATTATGTGCTGTACTATTTTCCTATTTAAAAAGAAACAGATTGCTTATAGGATGAAATAGATACTGATAAAGTCAAAACTTGCATTACTAAGGTGTTATTGTGTTTATTTTACAGGTGTTTAGCACATTGCTTTGGCATATTTGCTTTCTCATGAAAAAAACTGAAGAAACGTCTCTAGACTTGTGTAGCACTTTTTCACATCCTTAAATGTCCTGGTGAAAGATCCTGTTTTGTAACTGAAGAAATAAACTGAAGATGTCAGTGGGCTCAGTTTGATCTCAATTCATGAGCTTTTGCTCTGTGGGCTAAAAACTGTTTTAAACAGTGGCATGGTCTAATTTAAACAGTGAATGTTTTTTTTTTCTTTCTTTAAACCTGTTCTTACGGATCCCTGCACATGACATGCAAGAAAAAATAAATAAATCGTGCGCACAATTTACTAATTCGTTCCCTCGATGTACTAAAACCTGCACACGATTACTATTTCATTCCCTCGATTTGCTAAATTGTGCGCACAATTTACTAATTCGTTCTCCCCTCGATTTATAAGTCGTTTGCACGCTTTTAGCAAATCGAGGGAACGAATTAGTAAATTGTGCGCACAATTTATAAATCAAGGGAATGAAATAGTATATCGTGCACACGATTTAGCCTACTATTTTTTCCTGCATGCCATGTGCGGGGCTCTGTATGTTTTTGATGAGTACTATGGTTGAATTTGAAAAATGCAGAAATATATTCAAATGTTAAACTAATCACAGGAAGAATACATTTTCACTGTAAGAATTTCAACCCATTCAATGAACAGGGGTTTGTAACAAACAGCAGTTTTAAGCTCTCCATATGTCATGTTTGGATAGTTTCCCTAAGCAGTCCA